>NW_027254860.1:5000-154536 GCF_044704955.1 Pristiophorus japonicus | reverse complement strand
AACCCCTCCTTCACCCCTACTCTCCAACTCCTCACACCAACCCCTCATTCACCCCTACTCTCCAACTCCTCACCCCAACCCCTCCTTCACCCCTACTCTCCAACTCCTCAACCCTACCCCTCCTTCACCCCTACTCTCCAACCCCCCTCACCCCAAACCCTCCTTCACCACTACTCTCCAACTCCTCACCCCAACCCCTCCTTCACCTCTACTCTCCAACTCCTCACCCCAACCCCTCATTCACCCCTACTCTCCAACTCCTCACCCCAACCCCTCCTTCACCCCTACTCTCCAACTCCTCAACCCTACCCCTCCTTCACCCCTACTCTCCAACCCCCCTCACCCCAACCCCACCTTCACCCCTACTCTCTAACCCCTTCACCCCAACCCCTCCTTCACCCCTACTCTCCAACTCCTCACCCCAACCCCTCCTTCACCCCTACTCTCCAACCCCCCTCACCCCAACCCCTCCTTCACCCCTACTCTCCAACCCCCCTCACCCCAACCCCTCCTTCACCCCTACTCTCCAACACCCCTCACCCCAACCCCTCCTTCACCCCTACTCTCCAACTCCTCACCCCAACCCCTCCTTCACCCCTACTCTCCAACCCCTCACCCCAACCCCTCCTTCACCACTACTCTCCAACTCCTCACCCCAACCCCTCCTTCACCTCTACTCTCCAACTCCTCACCCCAACCCCTCCTTCACCCCTACTCTCCAACTCCTCACCCCAACCCCTCCTTCACCCTACTCTCCAACCCCTCACCCCAACCCCTCCTTCACCCCTACTCTCCAACTCCTCACCCCAACCCCTCCTTCATCCCTACTCTCCAACCCCCTCATCCCAACCCCTCCTTCACCCCCGCACCCCAACCCCTCCTTCACCCCTACTCTCCAACCCCCTCACCCCAACCCCTCCTTCACCCCTACTCCTCACCCCAACCCCTCCTTCACCCCTACTCTCCAACTCCTCACCCCAACCCCTCCTTCACCCCTACTCTCCAACTCCTCACCCCAACCCCTCCTTCACCCCTACTCTCCAACCCCCTCATCGCAAACCCTCCTTCACCCATACTTAGAAACATAGAAACATAGAAAATAGGTGCAGGAGTAGGCCATTCGGCCCTTCTAGCCAGCACCGCCATTCAATGAGTTCATGGCTGAACATTCAACTTCAGTACCCCATTCCTGCTTTCTCGCCATACCCCTTGATCCCCCTAGTAGTAAGGACCTCATCTAACACCTTTTTGAATATATTTAGTGAATTGGCCTCAACAACTTTCTGTGGTAGAGAATTCCACAGGTTCACCACTCTCTGGGTGAAGAAGTTCCTCCGCATCTCGGTCCTAAATGGCTTACCCCTTATCCTTAGACTGTGACCCCTGGTTCTGGACTTCCCCAACATTGGGAACATTCTTCCTGCATCTAACCTGTCTAACCCTGTCAGAATTTTAAACGTTTCTATGAGGTCCCCTCTCATTCTTCTGAACTCCAGTGAATACAAGCCCAGTTGATCCAGTCTTTCTTGATAGGTCAGTCCCGCCATCCCGGGAATCAGTCTGGTGAACCTTCGCTGCACTCCCTCAATAGCAAGAATGTCCTTCCTCAGGTTTGGAGACCAAAACTGTACACAATACTCCAGGTGTGGCCTCACCAATGCCCTGTACAACTGTAGCAACACCTCCCTGCCCCTGTACTCAAATCCCCTCGCTATGAAGGCCAACATGCCATTTGCTTTCTTAACCGCCTGCTGTACCTGCATGCCAATCTTCAATGACTGATGTACCATGACACCCAGGTCTCTTTGCTCCTCCCCTTTTCCTAATCTGTCACCATTCAGATAATAGTCTGTCTCTCTGTTTTTACCACCAAAGTGGATAACCTCACATTTATCCACATTATACTTCATCTGCCATGCATTTGCCCACTCACCTAACCTATCCAAGTCGCTCTGCAGCCTCACAGCATCCTCCTCGCAGCTCACACTGCCACCCAACTTAGTGTCATCCGCAAATTTGGAGATACTACATTTAATCCCCTCGTCTAAATCATTCAGGTACAATGTAAACAGCTGGGGCCCCAGCACAGAACCTTGCGGTACCCCACTAGTCACTGCCTGCCATTCTGAAAAGTACCCATTTACTCCTACTCTTTGCTTCCTGTATGACAACCAGTTCTCAATCCATGTCAGTACACTACCCCCAATCCCATGTGCTCTAACTTTGCACATCAATCGCTTGTGTGGGACCTTGTCGAACGCCTTCTGAAAGTCCAAATATACCACATCAACTGGTTCTCCCTTATCCACTCTACTGGAAACATCCTCAAAAAATTCCAGAAGATTTGTCAAGCATGATTTCCCTTTCACAAATCCATGCTGACTTGGACCTATCATGTCACCTCTTTCCAAATGCACTGCTATGACATCCTTAATAATTGATTCCATCATTTTACCCACTACCGATGTCAGGCTGACCGGTCTATAATTCCCTGTTTTCTCTCTCCCTCCTTTTTTAAAAAGTGGGGTTACATTGGCTACCCTCCACTCCATAGGAACTGATCCAGAGTCAATGGAATGTTGGAAAATGACTGTCAACGCATCCACTATTTCCAAGGCCACCTCCTTAAGTACTCTGGGATGCAGTCCATCAGGCCCTGGGGATTTATCGGCCTTCAATCCCATCAATTTCCCCAACACAATTTCCCGGCTAATAAGGATTTCCCTCAGTTCCTCCTCCTTACTAGACCCCCCGACCCCTTTTATAACCGGAAGGTTGTTCGTGTCCTCCTTCGTGAATACCGAACCAAAGTACTTGTTCAATTGGTCCGCCATTTCTTTGTTCCCCGTTATGACTTCCCCTGATTCTGACTGCAGGGGACCTACGTTTGTCTTTACTAACCTTTTTCTCTTTACATATCTACAGAAACTTTTGCAATCCGTCTTAATGTTCCCTGCAAGCTTCTTCTCATACTCCATTTTCCCTGCCCTAATCAAACCCTTTGTCCTCCTCTGCTGAGTTCTAAATTTCTCCCAGTCCCAAGGTTCGCTGCTATTTCTGGCCAATTTGTATGCCACTTCCTTGGCTTTAATACTATCCCTGATTTCCCTTGATAGCCACGGTTGAGCCACCTTCCCTTTTTTATTTTTATGCCAGACAGGAATGTACAATTGTTGTAGTTCATCCATGCGGTCTCTAAATGTCTGCCATTGCCCATCCACAGTCAACCCCTTAAGTATCATTTGCCAATCCATCCCAGCCAATTCACGCCTCATACCTTCAAAGTTAGCCTTCTTTAAGTTCTGGACCATGGTCTCTGAATTAACTGTTTCATTCTCCATCCCATTGCAGAATTCCACCATATTATGGTCACTCTTCCCCAAGGGGCCTCGCACAACGAGATTGTTAATTAATCCTCTCTCATTACATAACACCCAGTCTAAGATGGCCTCCCCCCTAGTTGGTTCCTCGACATATTGGTCTAAAAAACCATCCCTTATGCACTCCAGAAAATCCTCCTCCACCGTATTGCTTCCAGTTTGGTTAGCCCAATCTATGTGCATATTAAAGTCACCCATTATAACTGCTGCACCTTTATTGCACGCACCCCTAATTTCATGTTTGATGCCCTCCCCAACATCACTACTACTGTTTGGAGGTCTGTACACAACTCCCACTAACGTTTTTTGCCCTTTGGTGTTCTGCAGCTCTACCCATATAGATTCCACATCATCCAAGCTAATGTCCTTCCTAACTATTGCCTTAATCTCCTCCTTAGCCAGCAATGCTACCCCACCTCCTTTTCCTTTTATTCTATCCTTCCTGAATGTTGAATACCCCTGGATGTTGAGTTCCCAGCCCTGATCATCCTGGAGCCACGTCTCCGTAATCCCAATCACATCATATTTGTTAACATCTATTTGCACAGTTAATTCATCCACCTTATTGCGGATACTCCTTGCATTAAGACACAAAGCCTTTAGGCTTGTTTTTTTAACACCCTTTGTCCTTTTAGAATTTTGCTGTACAGTGGCCCTTTTTGTTCTTTGCCTTGGGTTTCTCTGCCCTCCACTTTTCCTCATCTCCTTTCTGTCTTTTGTTTTTGCCTCATTTTTGTCTCCCTCTGTCTCCCTGCATTGGTTCCCATCCCCCTGCCATATTAGTTTAACTCCTCCCCAACAGCACGAGCAAACACTCCCCCGAGGACATTGGTTCCGATTCTGCCCAGGTGCAGACCGATCAGCAGCCAATCACTTACCACGTTGGCTGTGACGTCACCTTTTGTTTTCTTTCTACTTCTTTTTTGACTTCTCTCGGCTGGAGCTGCACCGGTCCCCGGACTGCTGAGCCTTTTATAGGCCGCTGCCTCTCTCCACTCCCGCCTCACCCCAACCCCTCCTTCACCCCTACTCTCCAACTCCTCACCCCAACCCCTCCTTCACCCCTACTCTCCAACTCCTCACCCCAACCCCTCCTTCACCCCTACTCTCCAACTCCTCACCCCAACCCTTCCTTCACCCCTACTCCTCACCCCAACCCTTCCTTCACCCCTACTCCTCACCCCAACACCTCCTTCACCCCTACTCCTCACCCCAACCCCTCCTTCACCCCTACTCCTCACCCCAACCCCTCCTTCACCCCTACTCTCCAACTCCTCACCCCAACCCCTCCTTCACCCCTACTCTCCAACTCCTCACCCCAACCCCTCCTTCACCCCTACTCTCCAACCCCCTCACCCCAACGCCTCCTTCACCCCTACTCTCCAACCCCCTCACCCCAACCCCTCCTTCACCCCTACTCTCCAACCCCCTCACCCCAACGCCTCCTTCACCCCTACTCTCCAACTCCTCACCCCAACCCCTCCTTCACCCCTACTCTCTAACTCCTCACCCCAATCCCTCCATCACCCCTACTCCTCACCCCAACCCCTCCTTCACCCCCGCACCCCAACCCCTCCTTTACCCTTACTCTCCAACCCCCTCATCCCAACCCCTCCTTCACCCCTACTCCTCACCCCAACCCTTCCTTCACCCCCGCACCCCAACCCCTCCTTCACCCTTACTCTCCAACCCCCTCATCCCAACCCCTCCTTCACCCCTACTCCTCACCCCAACCCCTCCTTCACCCCCGCACCCCAACCCCTCCTTCACCCCTACTATCCAATCCCCTCATCCCAACCCCTCCTTCACCTCCGCACCCCAACCCCTCCTTCACCCCTACTCTCCAACCCCCTCACCCCAACCCCTCCTTCACCCCTACTCTCCAACCCCCTCACCCCAACCCCTCCTTCACCTCTACTCTCCAACTCCTCACCCCAACCCCTCCTTCACCCCTACTCCTCACCCCAACCCCTCCTTCACCCCTACTCTCCAACTCCTCACCCCAACCCCTCCTTCACCCCTACTCTCCAACTCCTCACCCCAACCCCTCCTTCACCCCTACTCCTCACCCCAACCCCTCCTTCACCCCTACTCTCCAACTCCTCACCCCAACCCCTCCTTCACCCCTACTCTCCAACCCCCTCACCCCAACCCCTCCTTCACCCCTACTCCTCACCCCAACCCCTCCTTCACCCCTACTCTCCAACCCCCTCACCCCAACCCCTCCTTCACCCCTACTCCTCACCCCAAGCCCTCCTTCACCCCTACTCTCAAACACCCCTCACCCCAACCCCTCCTTCACCCCTACTCTCAAACCCCCCTCACCCCAACCCCTCCTTCACCCCTACTCCCCAAACTCCTCACCCCAACCCCTCCTTCACCCATACTCTCCAACTCCTCACCCCAACCCCTCCTTCACCCCTACTCTCCAACTCCTCACCCCAACCTCTCCTTCACCCCTACTCTCCAAACTCCTCACCCCAACCCCTCCTTCACCCCTACTCTCCAACTCCTCACCACAACCCCTCCTTCACCCCTACTCTCCAACTCCTCACCCCAACCCCTCCTTCACCCCTAATCTCCAACTCCTCACCCCAACCCCTCCTTCACCCAAACTCTCGGAGCGGGTGCAGGACATTTTGAAATGGGAGGGAGAACAGCCAGTTGTCGTGGTGCACATTGGTACCAACGACATAGGCAAAAAAAGGGATGAGGTCCTACGAAACGAATTTAAGGAGCTAGGAGCTAAATTAAAAAGTAGGACCTCAAAAGTAGTAATCTCGGGATTGCTACCAGTGCCACGTGATAGTCAGAGTAGGAATCGCAGGATAGCGCAGATGAATACGTGGCTTGAGCAGTGGTGCAGCAGGGAGGGATTCAAATTCCTGGGGCATTGGGACCGGTTCTGGGGGAGGTGGGACCAGTACAAACCGGACGGTCTGCACCTGGGCAGGACTGGAACCAATGTCCTAGGGGGAGTGTTTGCTAGTGCTGTTGGGGAGGATTTAAACTAATATGGCAGGGGGATGGGAACCAATGCAGGGAGACAGAGGGAAACAAAAAGGAGCCAAAAGCAAAAGACAGAAAGGAGATGAGGAAAAGTGTAGGGCAGAGAAACCCAAGGCAAAGAACAAAAAGGGCCACTGTACAGCAAAATTCTAAAAGGACAAAGGGTGTTAATAAAACAAGCCTGAAGGCTTTGTGTCTTAATGCAAGGAGTATCCGCAATAAGGTGGATGAATTAATTGTGCAAATAGATGTTAACAAATATGATGTGATTGGGATTACGGAGACGTGGCTCCAGGATGATCAGGGCTGGGAACTCAACATTCAGGGGTATTCAACATTCAGGAAGGATAGAATAAAAGGAAAAGGAGGTGGGGTAGCATTGCTGGTTAAAGAGGAGATTAATGCAATAGTTAGGAAAGACATTAGCTTGGATGATGTGGAATCTATATGGGTAGAGCTGCAGAACACCAAAGGGCAAAAAACGTTAGTAGGAGTTGTGTACAGACCTCCAAACAGTAGTAGGGATGTTGGGGAGGGCATCAAACAGGAAATTAGGGGTGCATGCAATAAAGGTGTAGCAGTTATAATGGGTGACTTTAATATGCACATAGATTGGGCTAGCCAAACTGGAAGCAATACGGTGGAGGAGGATTTCCTGGAGTGCATAAGGGATGGTTTTCTAGACCAATATGTTGAGGAACCAACTAGGGGGGAGGCCATCTTAGACTGGGTGTTGTGTAATGAGAGAGGATTAATTAGCAATCTCATTGTGCGAGGCCCCTTGGGGAAGAGTGACCATAATATGGTGGAATTCTGCATTAGGATGGAGAATGAAACAGTAATTTCAGAGACCATGGTCCAGAACTTAAAGAAGGGTAACTTTGAAGGTATGAGGCGTGAATTGGCTAGGATAGATTGGCGAATGATACTTAGGGGGTTGACTGTGGATGGGCAATGGCAGACATTTAGAGACCGCATGGATGAAGTACAACAATTGTACATTCCTGTCTGGCGTAAAAATAAAAAGGGGAAGGTGGCTCAACCGTGGCTATCTAGGGAAATCAGGGATAGTATTAAAGCCAAGGAAGTGGCATACAAATTGGCCAGAAATAGCAGCGAACCCGGGGACTGGGAGAAATTTAGAACTCAGCAGAGGAGGACAAAGGGTTTGATTAGGACAGGGAAAATGGAGTACGAGAAGAAGCTTGCAGGGAACATTAAGGCGGATTGCAAAAGTTTCTATAGGTATGTAAAGAGAAAAAGGTTGGTGAAGACAAACGTAGGTCCCCTGCAGTCAGAATCAGGGGAAGTCATAACGGGGAACAAAGAAATGGCGGATCAATTGAACAAGTACTTTGGTTCGGTATTCACTAAGGAGGATACAAACAACCTTCCGGATATAAAAGGGGTCAGAGGGTCTAGTAAGGAAGAGGAACTGAGGGAAATCTTTATTAGTCGGGAAATTGTGTTGGGGAAATTGATGGGATTGAAGGCCGATAAATCCCCAGGGCCTGATGGCCTGCATCCTAGAGTACTTAAGGAGGTGGCCTTGGAAATAGCGGATGCATTGACAGTCATTTTCCAACATTCCATTGACTCTGGATCAGTTCCGATGGAGTGGAGGGTAGCCAATGTAACCCCACTTTTTAAAAAAGGAGGGAGAGAGAAAACAGGGAATTATAGACCGGTCAGCCTGACCTCAGTAGTGGGTAAAATGATGGAATCAATTATTAAGGATGTCATAGCAGCACATTTGGAAAGAGGTGACATGATAGGTCCAAGTCAGCATGGATTTGTGAAAGGGAAATCATGCTTGACAAATCTTCTGGAATTTTTTGAGGATGTTTCCAGTAAAGTGGACAAAGGAGAACCAGTTGATGTGGTATATTTGGACTTTCAGAAGGCTTTCGACAAGGTCCCACACAAGAGATTAATGTGCAAAGTTAAAGCACATGGGATTGGGGGTAGTGTGCTGACGTGGATTGAGAACTGGTTGTCAGACAGGAAGCAAAGAGTAGGAGTAAACGGGTACTTTTCAGAATGGCAGGCAGTGACTAGTGGAGTGCCGCAAGGTTCTGTGCTGGGGCCCCAGCTGTTTACATTGTACATTAATGATTTAGACGAGGGGATTAAATGCAGTATCTCCAAATTTGCGGATGATACTAAGTTGGGTGGCAGTGTGAGCTGCGAGGAGGATGCTATTAGGCTGCAGAGTGACTTGGATAGGTTAGGTGAGTGGGCAAATGCATGGCAGATGAAGTATAATGTGGATAAATGTGAGGTTATCCACTTTGGTGGTAAAAACAGAGAGACAGACTATTATCTGAATGGTGACAGATTAGGAAAAGGGAAGGTGCAACGAGACCTGGGTGTCATGGTACATCAGTCATTGAAGGTTGGCATGCAGGTACAGCAGGCGGTTAAGAAAGCAAATGGCATGTTGGCCTTCATAGCGAGGGGATTTGAATACAGGGGCAGGGAGGTGTTGCTACAGTTGTACAGGGCCTTGGTGAGGCCACACCTGGAGTATTGTGTACAGTTTTGGTCTCCTAACTTGAGGAAGGACATTCTTGCTATTGAGGGAGTGCAGCGAAGGTTCACCAGACTGATTCCCGGGATGGCGGGACTGACCTATCAAGAAAGATTGGATCAATTGGGCTTGTATTCACTGGAGTTCAGAAGAATGAGAGGGGACCTCATAGAAACGTTTAAAATTCTGACGGGTTTAGACAGGTTAGATGCAGAAAGAATGTTCCCAATGTTGGGGAGGTCCAGAACCAGGGGTCACAGTCTGAGGATAAGGGGTAAGCCATTTAGGACCGAGATGAGGAGAAACTTCTTCACCCAGAGAGTGGTGAACCTGTGGAATTCTCTACCACAGAAAGTAGTTGAGGCCAATTCACTAAATATATTCAAAAGGGAGTTAGATGAAGTCCTTACTACTCGGGGGATCAAGGGTTATGGCGAGAAAGCAGGAAGGGGGTACTGAAGTTTCATGTTCAGCCATGAACTCATTGAATGGCGGTGCAGGCTAGAAGGGCTGAATGGCCTGCTCCTGCACCTATTTTCTATGTTTCTATGTTTCTCCAACCCCCTCACCACAACCCCTCCTTCACCCCTACTCTCTAACCCCCTCACCACAACCCCTCCTTCACCCCTACTCTCTAACCCCCTCACCCCAACCCCTCCTTCACCCCTACTCTCCAACCCCCCTCACCCCAACCCCTCCTTCGCCCCGACTCTCCAACCCCCTTCACCCCAACCCCTCCTTCACCCCTACTCTCCAACCCCCCTCACCCCAACCCCTCCTTCACCCCTACTCTCCAACCCCTCACCCCAACTCCTCCTTCACCCCTACTCTCCAACCTCCTCACCCCTACTCTCCAACCCCCTCACCCCAACCCCTCCTTCACCCCTACTCTCCAACCCCCTCACCCCAACCCCTCCTTCACCCCTACTCTCCAACCCCCTCACCCCAACCCCTCCTTCACCCCTACTCTCCAACCCCCTCACCCCAACCCCTCCTTCACCCCTACTCTCCAGCCCCCTCACCCCAACCCCTCCTTCACCCCCTCACCCCAACCCCTCCTTCACCCCTACTCTCCAACCCCCTCACCCCAACCCCTCCTTCACCCCTACTCTCCAACCCCCTCACCCCAACCCCTTCTTCACCCCTACTCTCCAACCCCCTCACCCCAACCCCTCCTTCACCCCTACTCTCCAACCCCCTCACCCCAACCCCTCCTTCACCCCCTCACCCCAACCCCTCCTTCACCCGTACTCTCTAACCCCCCTCACCCCAACCCCTCCTTCACCCCTACTCTCCAACCCCCCTTGCCCCCAACTCCTCTTTAATCCCTACTCACAGCCCCATCTCATCTTCCATTGACTTCAATTGAAAGGAATCCAACAGTTTATACTGGTCAGAATTTGAAAGATATTTACAATTGGTTTTAGAGGTTCTTCGAGTTGAGATCTTTCTTTATTCTGTCCACTCAATGAGTTAGATAAGACTTTTCCTGTGAATATAGAGCTGGAGTATTGGGTCGTGATATGTTTACTTGATAATCTTGTTGCCTCTAAACCTTTGCCAATTATGTGTTTATCTTTTGTTAAATACATTTGCTGAGTGGATTCAAATTTAAAACCTGGTTTGCAGGTGTGATGCTCCGTTCACACATTGAAGGGGAGAGAGATGCTGTGGGGCACATGCTAAGTCCAGTAGATGAAAGTGATCAACAAGACTGTGTTTTGTATCCCAGGAGTGTTATCAATACCTTCCCTGGAAACCAAGGCTCGGAGAGGCACAGTGGAAGGTAGGGGGAGCTGGGACTTGTCCCTGAGAGTAACCAAAGGTCTGAGAACTGAAATAATCCAGAGTTAGAAAGGAAAAAAGGCCCAAAATGGAGCAGTCGGTAACAGGACATTAATTCATCTCCTCTTATCTTGAGAAATTAGGGACGCAGTGTGTTTAATGCAACGCTGATTTATTTGACACATATCAAAATATTAATCTCCAGCCCAGTTTTAGGAATTATTAACATCAGCAGAAACAAACTCCAACTGTCAGAAGGAACATGGTTCAGTCCTGGATGTGATTTATCTTCATCATGGGCAGTGCCTCAGAGTCGAGGATGACTTGCTTCCACATTAAAAATGAGGTCTCAGATGTCTGTTAAGTCCAATGCGGGAGCTACAGTCTCTGTCGCAGGTTGGACAGACGCTGGTTGAAAGTACGTTGGTTGAAGTGCCGGTTTGTTGAAGTGCTTGGGTTGTTGTGCGCTCCTTCCGCCATATACGCCTGGTCTCCACTTGCTGCAGGTGGAGAGACTCGAAGTGTTCGACGCCCTCACGGATTATTCTCTCCACTTTGAGCGATCTTGCGTGTTGGTGATGGTTTGGAGTGCATCCTCCGAGTGAGCACAGACGCAAGCATCATCTGCGTATTGTAATTCGAGGACAGAGGATGGCACCACCTTGGATCTGGTCTGAAGGTGATGGAGGTTGAACAGTTTCCTGTTTGTTCTATAGATTATCTCCACTCCAGCGGGAAGCTTACTGAGGGTGAGATGTAGCATTGCAGCAAGGAAGGTCGAGAAGAGCGTTGGTGCAATGACACAGCCTTGCTTCTCCCCGGTCTGTACATGAACTGGGTCTGTGGTGGTCCATTGGTCAGGATCACGGCTTGTCTGTTATCATGAAGCAAGAGGAGGATGGTGACACATTTGAGGACAGCCGAATTTGAAGAGTACGCTCCATAATCCCTCACGGTTAACAGTGTCAAAGGCCTTGGTCACATCAAAGATGACCATGTACATAGGTTGGTGCTGTTCCCTGCATTTCTCTTGAATCTGTCGCGCGATGAAGGTACTGTCCATTTTTCCTCATAGTGGCCAGAATCCGCATTGCGACTCTGGGAGGAGCTCTTCTGCCACAGGGAGATGACAGTTGAGGAGGATTCTTGCGATAACTTTCCCTTTGGTACAGCAGGGAAATTCTTCTGTAGTTATCGCAATCGGACTTAACTCCTTTCTTGAAGATGGTCACGATTACGGCGTCTCTGAGATCCCCTGGCATGCTCGCCTCCTTCCAAATAATAGAAATGACCTCATATATTCGCACCAATAGTGCTTCTCCGTCATGTTTTAGTGCTTCGGTGGGTATTCCATCCACTCCTGAGGCCTTGTTCCTCAATTGTCCAATGGCCTTTTCAAACCTCGTGCAAGTTTGGGGCTGTACTGAGATGGTGGCATGTAGCATGCTGTGGGATGGGGTCGAGTACACTCACATCGAAGACAGAGTCTCGGTTAAGGAGATCTTCAAAGTGCTCCTTCCAGCGAGCATTGACTGCCTCTCTGTCCTTGATGAGAACTTCTCTGTTCTTGGCCCGCAATAAGCCAGGACCTTGGGTGCTTGGGCCGTAGGTGGTCTTTACTGCACTGAAGAATCCTCGCACGTCGTGGTTGTCGGCTCATTGCTGGATCTCCTGCGCTTTCTCCACCCACCATCTGTTCTTTAGGTCGTGAGTTTTTGTTGGACCTCGGCCTTCAAACATCTATAGTGCTGCTTTTTTGCACTCGAGTTGCCTTGCTGTTTCCAATTCAAGAATGCTTTGTGCTTGCAGGGTATTAACTCCTGGATCGCCTGGTCATTCTCGACGAACCAGTCTTGGTGTTTCTTGGTCAAGTGACCGAGCGTCTCCTCACAGGTCTTAAATATGGAGGCCTTGAGGGCAGACCAGGCGCGATGAGCGCCCTGTGTCTCTGGATCACCGAGAGTTGCCAGGTTGGTAGTGAGATGCTGCCTGAATAGTACTTTCTCAGCATGGTCTCCGAGTGCTCCAGCGTTGATTTTCCTGTGGCATTGTTTCTGTTGCCGCCGTTGTATTTGGGCAACATTGATGGATATCACCGAGCGCATTGGGTGATGGTCCATCCAGCAATCATCGGCTCCTGTCAGGACACGGGTGATGCGCATGTCCTTGCAGTCCCTCGCTCAGACAATAATGTAGCCCACCCCATGGAGGCGGCATTCTTCTTCTAGTTTACCTCTCCAGAATAATATGTAACCACCACCTTGTTCCCGGAGCGGCTCTTCCCCTTCTCGCTGAGTCTCACTTACGGCTCCAACGAGCAGTGTCCTATGTATTCCAGGGAGAGAGGTTCTGTGGGAAGGAGGATGGTGGACAGTGGGAGTATGTTTGTGTTTATATGTAGGTACTAGGCTAATGCAGCAGAGCCTGGTCTCCAGTGGTCTTGGATCCCCTTGACCAAGACCTTGCTCTGTGAAGCCCGTGTGGTGGCTGATGTGCAACGGCCACCCCACGTTAAAATAATTCACGCACAGGCATCTTCCACCACTTAGAATGAAGTTCGGGACCTGGAACATCAGGACC
This sequence comes from Pristiophorus japonicus, assembly GCF_044704955.1. NCBI lineage: Eukaryota > Metazoa > Chordata > Chondrichthyes > Pristiophoridae > Pristiophorus > Pristiophorus japonicus. The sequence goes on along the minus strand of NW_027254860.1, from coordinate 141,252 downwards.
CTCATGGACCATGGACAATCCCAACAGCAACAGACCGGAATGTCGTACTGCCATCGTTGCCCAGAAACTCAGACGCTTTGATATATGTGATTCACAGCAGCAATAACAGCAGAATCCAACCCCTGCAGTCACTTGTGAACTCGCTGGTGTGTCAGCAGGTGGGATGACCGAGTGAATCCCTTCCCACACACGGAGCAGATTAATGGCCTCTGCCCGGTGTGAGTGCGTTGGTGTGTCAGCAGATCCCTTATGCATTTAAAGCTCTTCTCGCAGTCAGAACATTTAAAAGGTCTCTCAACAGTGTGAACAAGCTGGTGTTCAGTGAGGGTGGATGACTGCCCGAATCTCATCCCGCAGTGAGAGCAACTGAACGGCCTCTCCCCAGTGTGAACTCACTGGTGTGTCAACAGGTGGGATGACTGAAACCCTTCCCACACGGAGCAGGTGAACGGCCTCTCCCCGATGTGACAGCGTCGACAAGTTTCCAGCAGGGACGGGTATGTGAATCCCTTCCCACAGTCACCACATTCCCACGGTTTCTCCATGGTGCAGTGTCCTTGTGACTCTCCATGTTGGATGATCAGCTGAAGCCTCGCCCACACACACAACACGTTTACAGTTTCTCCCCACTGTGAATGGTGTGATGTGTTTTCAGGCTGTGTAACTGGTTAAAGCTCTTTCCACAGACAGTGCACTGGAACACTCACTCGGGTGTGTGTGTCTCGGTGCTTTTCCAGTCACACTGATGTTTGAAATCTTTTCCCACAGACAGAACAGACAAACATTCCTCCTTCCACTTTCAAAGGTCAGCTCCTGTTGAATGGAGTGACTGTCACTTGAGTTTCTGATCTGTAAATCCTCCCCTTCTAACACCCTGTAAAAGGAGTTTACAAAAGTCATCAGTAAGTACAGGACAGAAGTTCAGAACAGACAATTCTAGCTTCTAGGGAACATTCTTTCCCCTCTTGTTCCCCCAAAGCCATGGTCCAATCAAAGTAAACTCAGCCAGTGGCTCAGTTCGTAGCACTGTCGCCTCTGAGTCAGAAGGTTGTGGGTTCGAGTCCCACTCGAGATTGAGCACAAAACTATAAGCTGACACACCAAGCATTGCTGAGGGAGTACTGCACTTTCAGATGTTATCCCTGGTGTCTTGGCCAATATTTATCCTTCGACCAACATAACAAAAACAGATTATCTGGTCATTATCACATTGCTGTTTGTGGGAGCTTGCTCTGCTCAAATTGGCTGCTTCGTTTCCTATGTTACAACAGTGAATTACTTCATTGGCTGTAAAGTACTTGGCTTATCCAGTTGTCATGAAAGGTGCTATATAAATGCAAGTCTTTATTTTCCTCTATCTAAAAGAATCCAAAATAAGCAACAAAAACAAAGTGCCCCTTCCCAACTAAACCAGAATGTTATTATCAGTGTCTGAGACGCTCTGTATCCCGAGGTTCCCACCGCTCATAGAAGGTATCAAACATACCGATGGACACCGCATGCTCCCTCTCCAGGGCCACCCAGGCATGGACAAGACTGTGAGAGAGAGGCAGGCAGCCAGAGTGTTCCCCCTCGTCCCCCGGGCCTGCCCTTCCTGGACCTACAACTTGCTGTTTTAGCCAGGCCCAAGAGCAGGTCCAGGAGCAGATCCTTCGACTTACCCAACCGCCTCTACACGGCCGGCCAAAGATTAGGAGCATGGGGCCAAAGTGTAACCCTTCCATTTCTGGTATCAGCCGTGTCAATCTTCTCTGCACCCTCTCCACTGCCCCTTTTATAATATGGCAACCAGAATTGTACGCAGTACTCGAAGTGTGGTCTAACCAAGGTTCAATACAGGTTTAGTATTACCTCAGTACTTTTCAATTCTATACCTCTAGAAATAAACCCGAGTGCTTGATTTACTATTTTTACGGCCTTGCTAACCTATGTCGCAACTTTTAATGATTTGTATATTTGTAGTCCGAGGTCCCTTTGCTCTTCTACCCCACCCAGACTCCACCCTCCAAGTAATGTGACCTCCGTACTCTTCCTATCAAAATGTAATACCTCACATTTACCTGTGTTGAATGTCATTTGCCCATTATATGCCCATTCTGCAAGTTTATTAATGTCCTCTTGCAATTTTTTGCAATCCTCCTCAGTATTGACTAGCCCACCCACCCAATTTAGTGACATCCGCAAATTTAGATATTGTGTTTTTGATTCCAAAGTCTAAATTGTTAATATAAATTGTGAACAACTGTGGTCCCAGCATTGATCCTTGTGGAACACCACTACCCACCTTCTGCCACTGTGAATAGTTACCCTTTACCCCCATTATCTGCTTTCTGTCTTGAAGCCAGCTAGCTATCCATTCTGCTACTTGTCCCCTGACTGTGCATTCTCTGACCTTGTTCATCAGTTTATTATGGGGTACTTTATTTAAGGCCCTTTGAAAATCTAGATAAATAATATCTACAAAGCAAGTGTTTATATCGGCTAATCACTCAATAGAAATTCCTACAAGCAAAGTTGGATGAGTTATGTCATCGGGTGTGTTAGCCTGGATTATGTGCTCAATTGTCTGGAATGGGACTTGAACTCACAACCTTCTGACTTAGAGGTGAAAGTCTGACTCATTGACACTTGCTCAAATATAAGATGGGCAGATTCTTTGTCCTTTACCGTACCTTATACTGATCCACCAATCAGAGTCAACATGCAAGTCCCGCGTGTCCACAGTAACTGACACCAGGTCAGCCCGCTGGATGGAACCTCGGGGGCCCTGAGCTTGATCTCCGGTGTCTCCAGTCCCGACTGCCCCCTTACATCAGTCTCCCCTCACTTTTATACCCTGCACTGATCCACCTCTGGCACCGGACTCCTCTTTGTCTTCTCTGCTGGGTTTGGGCAGGAAGTGAGGAAAAGACAGCTGGAACTTCTCTAATCTGTGATTTACAAGGTCACTTTCCCTGGTTCCTAGCAGTTACTTTTCTTCAATAATTTTCGCAAAATCCCTAAACTCCCCCGCCTGCTGTTAGTTGTTATTTCTTATAGTTTCACAATTATAGGTATAAACATCACACATTATAATCTAATCTATTGTGTTACTCACTCTGGTTTAAGCTTATATTGTGGTTACTAACAGACAAACCCTGTTCTTTCCCCTGATCTGATTACAGATTCCAACAGTGGGTTCAGTGAATGGAACGTCTGATCAGTGTTGCCATGGCAACCTGTCTGCAGTGAATCGATTGTTTGAGTTTCTAACTTAGACTAAACTTCTCTTTCCCATGATGCACATTATATCAGACATTAGAGATGTCACTGTGTTTTAGCCAGGTTGTGTTACTATCTCTAAAACATACAAGGGCTTCAGTTACATAAATCTTTAAAAGTAGGAGAACAAGTTGATAAAGTGGTTAAAGAAGCACATGGGGTCCTAGGTTTTATAAATAGGGGTGTGAAGTAAAAAAAAGGGACAGAGGTCATGTAACCTGAACAAATCATTGGTTAGGCTGCAGTTACATAGAAACATAGAAACATAGAAAATAGGTGCAGGAGTAGGCCATTGGGCCCTTCGAGCCTGCAACACCATTCAATAAGATCATGGCTGATCATTCCCTCAGTGCCCCTTTCCTGCTTTCTCTCCATACCCCTTGATCCCTTTAGTCGTAAGGGCCATATCTAACTCCCACTTGAATATATCCAATGAACTGGTCCCAACAACTCTCTGCGGCAGGGAATTCCACAGGTTAACGACTCTCTGAATTAAGAAGTTTCTCCTCATCTCAGTCCTAAATGGCCTACCCCTTATCCTTAGACTATGTCCCCTGGTTCTGGACTTCCCCAACATCGGGAACAATCTACCCACATCTAACCTGTCCCATCCCGTCAGGATCTTGTATGTTTCTATGAGATCCCCTCTCATCCTTCTAAACTCCAATGTATAAAGGCCCAATTGATCCAGTCTCTCCTCATATGTCAGTCCGGCCATCCCAGGAATCAGTCTGTTGAACCTTCGCTGCACTCCCTCAATAGCAAGAACATCCTACCTCAGATTAGGAGACCAAAACTGAACACAATATTCCAGGTGAGGCCTCACCAAGGCCCTGTACAACTGCAGTAAGACCTCCCTGCTCCTATACTCAAATCCCCTAGCTATGAAGGCCAACATACCATTTGCCTTCTTCACCGCCTGCTGTGCCTATATGTCAACTTTCAATGACTGATGAACCATGACACCCAGATCTCGTTGCACCTCCCCTTTTCCTAATCTGCCGCCATTCAGATAATATTCTGTCTTCGCGTTTTTGCCCCCAAAGTGGATAACCTCACATTTATCCACATTATACTGCATCTGCCATGCATTTGCCCACTCACCTAACCTGTCGAAGTTACCCTGCAGCCTCCTAGCGTCCCCCTCACAGCTCACACTGCCACCCAGCTTAGTGTCACCTACAAACTTGGAGATATTACACTCAATTCCTTCATCAAAACCATTGATGTATATTGTAAAGAGCTGGGGTCCCAGCACTGAGCCCTGCGGCACCCCACTAGTCACTACCTGCCATTCTGAAAAGGACCCATTTATCCCGACTCTCTGCTTCCTGTCTGCCAACCAGTTCTCTATCCATGTCAGTATATTACCCCCAATAACATGTGCTTTGATTTTGCACACCAATCTCTTGTGTGGGACCTTGTCAAAAGCCTTTTGAAAGTCCAAATACACCACATCCACTGGTTCTCCCTTGTCCACTCTACTAGTTACATTCTCAAAAAATTCCAGAAGATTTGTCAAGCATGATTTCCCTTTCATAAATCCATGCTGACTTGGACCGATCCTATCACTGCTTTCCAAATATGCTGCTATTTCATCCTTAATAATTGGTGCCAACATTTTCCCCACTACTGATGTCAGGCTAACCGGTCTATAATTACCCGCTTTCTCTCTCCCTCCTTTTTTAAAAATTGGTGTTACATTAGCTACCCTCCAGTCCATAGCAACTGATCCAGAGTCAATAGACTGTTGGAAAATGATCACCAATGCATCCACTATTTCTAGGACCACTTCCTTAAGTACTCTGGGATGCATATTATCAGGCCCCAGGGATTTATCGGCCTTCAATCCCATCAATTTCCCCAACACAATTTCCCACCTAATAAGGATTTCCTTCAGTTCCTCCTTCTTACTCGACTCTCGGTATCCTCGTAATTCCGGAAAGTTATTTGTGTCTTCCTTTGTGAAGACAGAACCAAAGTATTTGTTCAATTGGTCTGCCATTTCTTTGTTCCCCATTATAAATTCACCCGAATCCGACTGCAAGGGACCTACGTTTGTCTTCACTAATCTTTTTCTCTTCACATATCTATAGAAGCTTTTGCAGTCAGTTTTTATGTTCCCGGCAAGCTTCTTCTCGTACTCTATTTACCACCTCTTAATTAAACCCTTTGTTCTCCTCTGCTGAATTCTAAATTTCTCCCAGTCCTCAGGTTTGCTGCTCTTTCTGGTCAATTTATATGCCTCTTCCTTGGATTTAACACTATCCTTAATTTCCCTTGTTAGCCACGGTTGAGCCACCTTCCCTGTTTTATTTTTACTCCAGACAGGGATGTACAATTGTTGAAGTTCATCCATGTGATCTTTAAATGTTTGTCTTTGCCTATCCAACTTCAACCCTTTAAGTATCATTTTCCAGTCTATTCTAGGCAATTCACGCCTCAAACCATCGAAGTTACCTTTCCCTAAGTTCAGGACCCTCGCTTCTGAATTAAGTGTGTCACTCTCCATCTTAATAAAGAATTCTACCATGTTATGGTCACTCTTCCCCAAGGGGCCTCGCAAAACAAGATTGCTAATTAGTCTTTTCTCATTACACATCACCCAGTCTAGGATGGCCAGCTCCCTAATTGGTTCCTCGACATATTGGTCTAGAAAACCATCCCTAATACACTCCAGGAAATCCTCCTCCACCGCATTGCTACCAGTTTGGGTAGCCCAATCAATATGTAGATTAAAGTCACCCATGATAACTGCTGTACCTTTATTGTATGCATCCCTAATTTTTTTGTTTGATGCTGTCCCTAACCTTACTATTACTGTTTGGTGGTCTGTACACAACTCCCACTAGCTTTTTCTGCCCATTGGTATTCCGTAGCTCCACCCATACCAATTCCACATCGTTCAAGCTAATGTCCTTTCTTACTATTGCATTAATTTCTCTTTAACCAGCAATGCCTCCTTTTCCTTTCTGTCTATCCTTCCTAAATGTTGAATAACCCTGGATGTTGAGTTCCCAACCTTGGTCACCCTGGAGCCATATCTCAGTGATGGCAATTACATCATACCCGTTACCTGCTGTCTGTGCAGTTAATTTGTCCACCTTATTCCGATTAATCCTCGCATTGAGGCACAGAGCCTTCAGGCTTGTCTTTCTAATACACTTTTCCCCTTTAGAATTTGGCTGTAATGTGGCCCTTTTTGCTTTTTGCCTTAGGTTTCTCTGCCCTCCACTTTTACTTTTCTTCTTTCTATCTTTTGCTTCTGCCCCCATTCTACTTCCCTCTGTCACCCTGCATAGGTTCCCATCCCCCTGCCATATTAATTTAACTCCTCCCCAACAGTACTAGCAAACACTCCCCCTGGGACATTGGTTCCGATCCTGCCCAGGTTATATCGAAGGAGGAGTTTTCCCCGGTGTCCTTGCTCATAGTTATCACTCGACCAACATCATTAAAACAGATGATCTGGTCATTATCACATTGCTGTGTGTGGGAGCCTGCTGTGCGCAAATTGGTTGTTGCATTTCCTACATTACAGCAGCAACTGCAATTAAAAGGTATGTCATTGGCTGTAAAGGGCTTTGGGATATCCTGAGGTGGTGAAATGCACTTTATAAACACAAGTCATCCTTTAACAAAGGAGAAAAATGGAATAGTCATCAATTAGTCTCCTTTTGGAGACATCAAAGAATTGACTCACTGTATGTAGGAAACAACGTTGATTTATTTGACAGTTGTTTGACAGAGGGTGCAGAAAAGATTTCGAAGAATGTGTCCAGCGATGAGGGACTTCAGTTACGTGGATAGACTGGAGAAGCCGGGGTTCTCCTTCGAGCAGAGAAGGTTGAGAGGCGATTTGATAGAGGTGTTCAAAAGCATGAGAGGTCTAGACAGAGTAGATAGAGAGAGACGGTTCCCATTGGTGGAAGGGTCGTGAACCAGAGGACACAGAGTTAAGATGATTGGCAAAGGAACCAAAGGTGACATGAGGGAAAACCTTTTTGTGCAGCGAGTGGTTAGGATCTGGAATGCATAGCCTGAAAGGATGGTGGAGACCGATTCAATCGTGGCTTTCAAAAAAGGAATTGGATAAATACCTGAAGGAAAAGGATCCAGGGAAAGGGTGGGTGTGTGGGATGAGCTGAAGTGCTCTTGCAGAGCTGGCACAAGCTTGACAGGCCGAAAGGCCTCCTTCTGTGCTGTAACCATTCTATGATTCGATGATATCCAGAAAATTAAACTCCAACCCAGTTATAGGGATTAATTACACGAGCATCAACAAACCCCAACTGTCAGGGAGTGAACATTTTTCAGTCCAGGATGTGATTAACAGCAGCAATAACAGCAGAATCCCACCCCTGCAGTCACTTGTGAACTCGCTGGTGTGTCAGCAGGATGGATGAACGAGTGAATCCCTTCCCACACACGGAGCAGGTGACCGGTCTCTCCCCAGTGTGAACCCATTGATGGTTCATCAAATTATTTCTCCTATTAATGCTCTTCTCACAGTCAGAACATTTAAAGGGTCTCTTATTGGTGTGAACAAGTTGGTGTGCAGTGAGTTGGGATAAACGAGTGAATCCTGTCCCACACATGGAACAGGTGAAAGGACTCTCCCCGGTGTGAAGTCGCTGGTGAGCCAGAAGCTCGGGTGAATTAGTGAACTCGCTGGTGTTTTAGCAGGTTGGATGACTGAGTGAAGCCCTTCCCACACACAGAGCAGGTGAACGGCCTCTCCCCAGTGTGAACTCGCTGGTGTTCAGTGAGTTTGGACGACTGAGTGAATCCCTTCCCACACACAGAACAGGTAAATGGATTCTCCCCAGTGTGAACCCGCGGGTGTTGTATTAGTTCCGGAGAGGTTTTAAAGCTGTTCCCACAGTCAGAGCATTTAAATGATTTCTCCCCAGAGTGAACTCGCTGGTCTCTCAGCAGGCTGGATGCCGAAGGGAATCCCTTCCCACATACGGGGCAGGTGAACGGCCTCTCCCCGGTGTGACTGCGTTGATGAGTTTCCAGCTGGGACGGGAATGGAATCCCTTCCCACAGTCCCCACATTTCTCCATGGTGCAGATACCCTTGTGTCTCTCCATGGTTGGACGATCAGTTGAAGCCTCCTCCACCCACACAGAACACGTGTACAGTTTCTCTGCGCTGTGAATGGTGCGATGTTTTTGCAGGCTGTGTAACAGTTAAAGCTCTTTCCACAATCGGTGCACTGGAACTCACACTCGGGTGTGTGTGTGTGTCTCGGTGCTTTTCCAGTCACACTGATGTTTGAAATCTTTTCCCACAGACAGAACAGACAAACATTTCTCCTACTTTGAAAGGCCGATGATAGTCAGGTCCTGATGAATGGAATGACTCTGTCAGATCTTGACATCATGTTTGGTTCGAGTTTCCCGTCTGCAAATCCTCCTCATCTAATATCCTGTAAAATGGGTTTACAAGAACTCAGCACTGGAAGTGCAGGATAGAAATTGAGGACAGATAATTCTAGTTTCTATGGACCATCCTTTCCTCTCTTGTTCCCCCAAAGCTGTAAATCTCCATCCCACGCACTCTCCCTCCTCTCTGAGCTGAAATCCAAACCCATCGCACCATCTCCAACATTTCTTCCCTCCATCCCCAGTTTTCTCGCCCTCTCTGCTCTGGTTGTGTTCAATTCTTCTCCCGCTGTGTGCAAAGTGAGAATAAAATCAATGAGTCGATGATTTTCTCTCCTGGTCACTGGGATCCTGAAGCCCCGCCCACTCTCTGCTCTTGTAGCAAGAGGGCCACACAGGCACCCTGATCCATCCCTGTCCAAGATGGCGGTCAGTTACCCCAGGCGGCTGGGCCTATCACCACAGACCATTAACGGCTTCTTTGAACATCAATAAAGACAGACGTGCATTTATATAGCGCCTTTCAAAACCACTGGACGTACCAAAGCACTTACATCCAATTTTGAAGTGCAGTCATGGTTGTAAAATCAGAAACACGGCAGCCAATTAGCACAATGTGATAATGACCAGATAATCTGTTTTAATGATGTCCATGGAGGGATAAATATTGGCCCCAGAACACCAGAGATAACTCCCCTGCTGTTCTTCAAAATTGTGTCACGGTATCTTTTACATCCACCTGAGAGCAGACACGACCTCGGTTCAACGTCTCGTCTAAAAGACGGTACCTCTGACAGAGTGGCACTCCCTCAGTACTGCACTGGAGTGTCAGCCCAGATTTTGTGTTCAAGTCTCTGGAGTGTGTCTTCAACCCACAACATTCTGACTCAAAGAGACGAGAGTGCTACCCACTGAGCCATGGCTGACTTACACAGACATAGGAGGGGAGGAGACGGGGAAAAAGAAAAACACATTCCCATATTTGCCTGTGGGACCCACCAACTGAATCATGTCTACATACACCCATGACATTTTCTACCCTCCCACCCAAAATAATGTTGCTTTCTACAAAGTTGCTCTATTTTCATAAAAAGTATTAATTTTGGGCGGAAATTCCCAAACGACCCAGCATCAGAAACTTAAAAATATTGTCTCAAGTCGCCCTTTCCCAGCCCAGCGGCAGTGAAGCTGATTTTCAGGCCCCAGCGGCTACACAGGTTGGACCAACAGTAATGGCGGCTGCAATATCCACAAGCACCCGCGTCGCAGAAAGCGCTCCGGCCGCCGCGCTGAGTCGGGGCGGACATCGCGCACGTGCCCCTGGCCCAGCCCACAGCCGCGCGGCCCACACCCCGCCTGAGAGCCCGGATCACAGGCGGAAAGTGAGTTTAATACTGTTTTTTTTTACATAAATAGCGGAGTGAAGCGCGGGGGAAAAAATAAATACAAATAAAATAGACACCAGAGCGTCCGAGCATCCGCAGCACGGGGTCTCCTGCAGGGAGCTGGGCTGGGCCACGTGATCAACGCCACGGCAGTGACAGACATGAGCTCGGACCAATAGGGAGAGGGCAGGCAGGGCTGAGAGGGCTGAGGCGGTGTGTCCTCCAACCAATCGGGGGGCCCGAGGGGCGGGACTCAGGCACAGCATCAGGGAATACATAATACATCAGAACATAAGAATTAGGAACAGGAGGAGGCCATCTAGCCCCTGGAGCCTGCTCCGCCATTCAACAAGATCATGGCTGATCTGGCCGTGGACTCAGCTCCACTTACCCGCCCTCTCCCCGTAACCCTTAATTCCCTTATTGGTTAAAAATCTATCTGTGATATAAGAACAAGATATAAGGAATGGTGACGTCACAGAGTGGTGACATCACAGAGGGAGGTCACTGGGCCCGTGCCGGCTCCCTGCCAGAGCATCTCAGGGAGTCCCAGTCCCCACAATTGTCTCTCCTTCACTCCCTGATCCCACTCCCTCTCAACACCACAATTGTCTCTCCTTCACACCCTGATCCCACTCCCTCTCAACACCACAATTGTCTCTCCTGCACTCCCTGATCCCACTCCCTCTCAACACCACAATCGTGTCTCCTTCACACCCTGATCCCACTCCCCCTCAACACCACAATCGTCTCTCCTTCACACCCTGATCCCACTCCCTCTCAACACCACAATTGTCTCTCCTTCACACCCTGATCCCACTCCCTCTCAACACCACAATTGTCTTTCCTTCACTCCCTGATCCCACTCCCTCTCAACACCACAATTGTCTCTCCTTCACACCCTGATCCCACTCCTTCTCAACACCACAATTGTCTCTCCTTCACTCCCTGATCCCACTCCCTCTCAACACCACAATTGTCTCTCCTTCACACCCTGATCCCACTCCCTCTCAACACCACAATTGTCTCTCCTTCACACCCTGATCCCACTCCCTCTCAACACCACAATTGTCTCTCCTTCACTCCCTGATCCCACTCCCTCTCAACACCACAATTGTCCCTCCTTCACTCCCTGATCCCACTCCCTCTCAACACCACAATTGTCCCTCCTTCACACCCTGATCCCACTCCCTCTCAACACCGCAATTGTCTCTCCTTCACACCCTGATCCCACTCCTTCTCAACACCACAATTGTCTCTCCTTCACACCCTGATCCCACTCCCTCTCAACACCACAATTGTCCCTCCTTCACACCCTGATCCCACTCCCTCTCAACACCACAATTGTCTCTCCTTCACACCCTGATCCCACTCCCTCTCAACACCACAATTGTCTCTCCTTCACTCCCTGATCCCACTCCCTCTCAACACCACAATTGTCTCTCCTTCACACCCTGATCCCACTCCCTCTCAACACCACAATTGCCTCCCCTTCACACCCTGATCCCACTCCCTCTCAACACCACAATTGTCTCTCCTTCACACCCTGATCCCACTCCCTCTCAACACCACAATTGTGTCTCCTTCACACCCTGATCCCACTCCCTCTCAACACCACAATTGTCTCTCCTTCACACCCTGATCCCACTCCCTCTCAACACCACAATTGTGTCTCCTTCACACCCTGATCCCACTCCCTCTCAACACCACAATTGTCTCTCCTTCACACCCTGATCCCACTCCCTCTCAACACCACAATTGTCTCTCCTTCACACCCTGATCCCACTCCCTCTCAACACCACAATTGTCTCTCCTTCACACCCTGATCCCACTCCCTCTCAACACCACAATTGTCTCTCCTTCACACCCTGATCCCACTCCTTCTCAACACCACAATTGTCTCTCCTTCACACCCCGATCCCACTCCCTCTCAACACCACAATTGTCTCTCCTTCACACCCTGATCCCACTCCCTCTCAACACCACAATTGTCTCTCCTTCACACCCTGATCCCACTCCCTCTCAACACCACAATTGTCTCTCCTTCACACCCTGATCCCACTCCCTCTCAACACCACAATTGTCTCTCCTTCACACCCTGATCCCACTCCCTCTCAACACCACAATTGTCTCTCCTTCACACCCTGATCCCACTCCCTCTCAACACCACAATTGTCTCTCCTTTACACCCTGATCCCACTCCCTCTCAACACCACAATTGTCTCTCCTTCACACCCTGATCCCACTCCCTCTCAACACCACAATTGTCTCTCCTTCACACCCTGATCCCATTCCCTTCTCAACACCACAATTGTCTCTCCTTCACACCCTGATCCCATTCCCTTCTCAACACCACAATTGTCTCTCCTTCACACCCTGATCCCACTCCCTCTCAACACCACAATTGTCTCTCCTTCACACCCTGATCCCACTCCCTCTCAACACCACAATTGTCTCTCCTTCACACCCTGATCCCATTCCCTTCTCAACACCACAATTGTCTCTCCTTCACACCCTGATCCCACTCCCTCTCAACACCACAATTGTCTCTCCTTCACACCCTGATCCCACTCCCTCTCAACACCACAATTGTCTCTCCTTCACACCCTGATCCCACTCCCTCTCAACACCACAATTGTCTCTCCTTCACACCCTGATCCCACTCCCTCTTAACACCACAATTGTCTCTCCTTCACACCCTGATCCCACTCCCTCTCAACACCACAATTGTCTCTCCTTCACACACTGACCCCATTCCCTTCTCAACACCACAATTGTCTCTCCTTTACACCCTGATCCCACTCCTTCTCAACACCACAATTGTCTCTCCTTCACACCCTGATCCCATTCCCTCTCAACACCACAATTGTCTCTCCTTCACACCCTGATCCCATTCCCTTCTCTACACCACAATTGTCTCTCCTTTACACCCTGATCCCACTCCCTTCTCTACAACACAATTGTCTCTCCTTCACACCCTGATCCAACTCCTTCTCAACACCACATTTCAGGAGTATTTAAACTAATATGGCAGGGGGATGGGAACCTATGCAGCGAGATAGGACGAAGTAACATGGAGTCAGAAACAGATGGTAGAAAGGTAAAAAGCAATAGTGGAAGGCCGAGTAAACAAAGGCAAGAAACAAAAAGGGCCACACTACATCATAATTCTAAAAGGACAAAGGGTGTTAAAAAAACAAGCCTGTGTCTTAATGCAAGGAGTATCCTTAATAAGGTGGATGAATTAACTGTGTAAATAGATGTTAACAGATATGATGTGATTGGGATTACAGAGACGTGGCTCCAGGATGATTAGGACTGGGAAGTCAACATCCATGGGTATTCAACATTTAGGAAAGATAGAATAAAAGGAAAAGGAGGTGGGGTAGCATTGCTGGTTAAAGAGGAGATTAATGCAATAGTTAGGAAGGACATTAGCTTGGATGATGTGGAATCTATATGAGTAGAGCTGCAGAACACCAAAGGCAAAAAACGTTAGTGGGAGTTGTGTACAGACCCCCAAACAGCAGTAGTGATGTTGGGGAGGGCATCAAACAGGAAATTAGGGGTGCATGCAATAAAGGTGCATCAGTTATCATGGGTGACTTTAATATGCATATAGATTGGGCTAACCAAACTGGAAGCAATACGGTGGAGGAGGATTTCCTGGAGTGCATAAGGGATGGTTTTCTGGACCAATATTTCGAGGAAACAACTTGGGGGAGGCCATCTTAGACTGGGTGTTGTGTAATGAGAGAGGATTAATTAGCAATCTCGTTGTGCGAGGCCCCTTGGGGAAGAGTGACCATAATATGGTGGAATTCTACATTCGGATGGAGAATGAAACAGTTAATTCAGAGACCATGGTCCAGAACTTAAAGAAGGGTAACTTTGAAGGTATGAGCCGTGAATTGGCTAGGATAGATTGGCGAATGATACTTAAGGGGTTGACTGTGGATGGGCAATAGCAGACTGTAGAGACTGCATGGATGAACTACAACAATTGTACATTCCTGTCTGGCGTAAAAAATAAAAAAGGGAAGGTGGCTCAACCGTGGCTATCAAGGGAAATCAGGGATAGTATTAAAGCCAAGGAAGTGGCATACAAATTGGCTAGAAATAGCAGTGAACCCTGGGACTGGGAGACATTTAGAACTCAGCAGAGGAGGACAAAGGGTTTGATTAGGGCAGGGAAAATAAAGTACGAGAGGAAGCTTGCAGGGAACATTAAGAGGGACTGCAAAAGCTTCTATAGATATGTAAAGAGAAAAAGGTTAGTAAAGACATACGTAGGTCCCCTGCAGTCAGAATCAGGGGACATCATAACGGGGAACACAGAAATGACAGACCAATTGAACAAGTACTTTGGTTTGGTATTCACTAAGGAGGACACAAACAACCTTCCGGATATAAAAGGAGTCAGAGGGTCTAGTAAGAAGGAGGAAATGAGGGAAATCATTATTAGTCGGGAAATTGTGTTGGGGAAATTGATGGGATTGAAGGCCGATAAATCCCCAGGGCCTGATGGACTGCATCCCAGAGTATTAAGGAGGTGGCCTTGGAAATAGCGGATGCATTGACAGTCATTTTTCAACATTCCATAGACTCTGGATCAGTTCCTATGGAGTGGAGGGTAGCCAATGTAACCCCACGTTTAAGGGAGAGAGAAAATAGGGAATTATAGACCGGTCAGCCTGACATCAGTAGTGGGTAAAATGATGGAATCAATTATTAAGGATGTCATAGCAGCGCATTTGGAAAGAGGTGCCATGATAGGTCCGAGTCAGCGTAGATTTGTGAAAGGGAAATCATGCTTGACAAATCTTCTGGAATTTTTTGAGAATGTTTCCAGTAGAGTGGACAAGGGAGAACCAGTTGATGTGGTATATTTGGACTTTCAGAAGGCTTTCGACAAGGTCCCACACAAGAGATTAATGTGCAAAGTTAAAGCACGTGGGATTGGGGGTCGTGTGCTGACATGGATTGAGAACTGTTAAGCAGACAGGAAGCAAAGAGTAGGAGTAAATGGGTACTTTTCAGAATGGCAGGCAGTGACTAGTGGGGTACCGCAAGGTTCTGTGCTGGGGCCCCAGCTGTTTACATTGTACATTAATGATTTAGACGAGGGGATTAAATGTAATATCTCAAAATTTGCGGATGACACTAAGTTGGGTGGCAGTGTGAGCTGCGAGGAGGATGCTATGAGGCTGAAGAGTGACTTGGATAGGTTAGGTGAGTGGGCAAATGCATGGCAGATGAAGTATAATGTGGATAAATGTGAGGTTATCCACTTTGGTGGTAAAAACAGAGAGACAGACTATTATCTGAATGGTGACAGATTAGGAAAAGGCGAGGTGCAACGAGACCTGGGTGTCATGGTACATCAGTCATTGAAGGTTGGCATGCAGGTACAGCAGGCGGTTAAGAAAGCAAATGGCATGTTGGCCTTCATAGCGAGGGGATTTGAGTACAGGGGCAGGGAGGTGTTGCTACAGTTGTACAGGGCATTGGTGAGGCCATACATGGAGTATTGTGTACAGTTTTGGTCTCCTAACCTGAGGAAGGACATTCTTGCTATTGAGGGAGTGCAGCGAAGGTTCACCAGACTGATTCCCGGGATGGCGGGACTGACATATCAAGAAAGACTGGATCAACTGGGTTTGTATTCACTGGAGTTCAGAAGAATGAGAGGGGATCTCATAGAAACATTTAAAATCCTGATGGGTTTAGACAGGTTAGATGCAGGAAGAATGTTCCCAATGTTGGGGAAATCCAGAACCAGGGGTCACAGTCTAAGGATAAGGGGTAAGCCATTTCGGACCGAGATGAGGTGAGTGGTGAACCTGTGGAATTCTCTACCACAGAAAGTTATTGAGGCCAATTCACTAAATATATTCAAAAATGAGTTAGATGTAGTCCTTACTACTAGGGGGATCAAGGGGTATGGCGTGAAAGCAGGAATGGGGTACTGAAGTTGCATATTCAGCCTTGAACGCATTGAATGGCGGTGCAGGCTCGAAGGGCTGAATGGCCTGCTCCTGCACCTATTTTCTATGTTTCTAACACCACAATTGCCTCTCCTTCACACACTGATCCCACTCCTTCTCAACACCACAATTGTCTCTCCTTCACACACTGATCCAACTCCTTCTCAACACCACAATTGAGTCTGCCTCCACCACCCTTTCAGGTCGTGCATTCCACATCCTAACCACTCGCTGCGTAAATGTTTTTTTCTTACATTGCCTTTGGTTCCTTTGCCAATCACCTTAACTCTGTGTCCTCTGGTTCTCCACCCTTCGGCCATGGGAACAATATCTCTCTATCTACTCTGTCCAAACCCCTCATGATTTTGAACATCTCGATCAAATCTCCTCTCAGCCTTCTCTGCTCCAAGGAGAACAACCCCACCTTCTCTAATCTATCCATGTAACTGAAGTCGCTCCCCTGAAACCATTCTCCTCAGTATTTTCTGCACCCTCTCTAAGGTCTTCACTTCCTTCCTAAAATGTGGTGCCCAGAATTGGACTCCAGTTAGGCTGAACATAAGAACATCAGAAATAGGAACAGGAGTAGGCCATATGGCCCCTCGAGCCTGCTCTACCATTTAATATGATCATGGCTGATCGGATCATGGACTCAGGTCCACTTCCCTGCCCGCTCCCCATAACCCCTTAATCTCTTATCGGTTAAGAAACTGTCTATCTCTGTCTTAAATGTATTCAGTGTCCCAGCTTCCTCAGCTCCCTAAGGCAGCAAATTCTATAGATTTACAACCCTTTGAGAGAAGAAATTCCTCCTCAGCTCAGTTTTAAATTGGCGGCCCCTTATTCTAAGATTATGCCTTCTAGTTATAGTCTCCCCCATCAGTGGAAACATCCTCTCTGCATCCACCTTGTCACACCCCCTCATAATCTTATACGTTTCGATAAGATCACCTCTCATTCTTCTGAATTCCAATGAGTAGAGGCCCAACTTACTCAACCTATCCTCGTAAGTCAACCCCCTCATCCCTGGAATCAATCTAGTGAACCTTCTCTGAACTGCCTCCACAGCAAGTATATCTTTTCGTAAATATGGAAACTAAAACTGTACGCAGTATTCTAGGTGTGGCCTCACCATACCCTGTATAACTGCAGCAAGACTTCCCTTTGCAATAAAGGGCAAGATTCCATTGGCCTTCCTGATCACTTGCTGTACCTGCATACTAACCTTTTGTGTTTCATGCCCAAGTACCTCCAGGTCCCACTGTACTGCAGCACTTTGCAATTTTTCTCCATTTAAATAATAACTTGCTCTTTGATTTTTTTCTGCCAAAGTGCATGACCTCACATTTTCCAACATTATACTCCAGCTGCCAAATTTTTGCCCACTCACTGAGCCTGTCTATGTGCTTTTGCAGAATTTTTGTGTCCTCCTCACACATTGCTTTCCCACCTATCTTTGTATCATCAGCAAACTTGGCTACATTAAATTCGGTCCTTTCTTCCAAGTCATTAATATAGATTGTAAATAGTTGGGGTCCCAGCACTGATCCCTGCGGCACCCCACTAGTTACTGATTGCAAACCCGAGAATGAACCATTTATCCTAACTCTGTTTTCTATTAGTTAGCCAATCCTCTATCCATGCTAATATATTACCACCAACCCCGTGAACTTTTATCTTGTGCAGTAACCTTTTATGTGGCATCTTGTCAAGTACCTTCTGGAAGTCCAAATACTCCACATCCACTGGTTCCCCTTTATCCACCCTGTTCATTACATCCTCAAAGAATTCCAGAAAATTTGTCAATGCTTCTTTAATAATGGACTGCAACATTTTCCCAACCACAGATGTTAGGCTAACTGGTCTATAGTTTCCTGCTTTTTGTCTGCCTTCTTTTTTAATTAGGGGCATTACATTTCCAGTTTTCCAATTTGCTGGGGCCTCCCCAGAATCCAGAGAATTTTGGTAAATTACAACCAATGCATCCACTATCCCTGCCGCTACTTCTCTTAAGACCCGAGGATGCAAGCCATCAGGTCCAGGGGATTTATCCGTCTTTAGTCCCATTATCTTACTGAGTACCAACTCCTTAGTGAATATGTTTGTGGTAAGTTCCTTTCCCCCTTATAGCCCCTTGACCATCCACTGTTGAGATATTTTTAGTGTCCTCTACCGTAAAGACTGATACAAAATATTTGTTCAGAGTTTCTGCCATCTCCATGTTCCCCATTACTAATTCCCCGGTCTCGTCCTCTAAGGGACCAACATTTACTTTAGCCACTCTTTTCCTTTTTATATACCGATAGAAACTCTTGCTATCTGTTTTTATATTTTGTGCTAGTTTACTTTCATAGTCTATCTTCCCTTCCTTAATCATTTTTTTAGTCATTCTTTGCTGGCTTTTAAAATCTTCCCAATCTTCTGACCTCCCAGTAGTTTTGGCCACTTTGTATGCCCTTGTTTTTAATTGGATACCGACCTTTATTTCTTTAATTAGCCACGGATGGCTCTCTTTTCTTTTACCCTTTTCTCCTCACTGGAATATATTTTTCTTGAGAGTTGTGAAATATCTCCTTAAATGTACGCCACTGTTAGTCAACTTTCCTACACTAATCTATTTTCCCAGTCTACTTTATCCTACTCTGCCCTCATACCTTTGTAGTCTCCTTTATTAAGCTTAGTGCGCTGGTTTGAGATCCAACTTTCTCACCCTCCATCTGAATTTGAAATTCAACCATGCTATGATCACTCATTCCAAGGGAATCCTTTATAGGAGATTGTTTATTAATCCTGTCTCATTACACAGGACCAGATCTAAGATAGCCAGCACTTCAGAGGAGGAGAGGGAGAGGAAAGCAGTGATTGTAGCACCGAACCTAGCCAGAGTCTAAATCTTCAGGGGAGGAGAGGGAGGGGAACCAGTGAGTGCAGAACTGAACCAGGTGCAGACAGCGTCTTCAGGGGAGGAGAGGGGAACCAGTGAGTGTAGAACTGATCCCAGCCAGAGTCAGCACCTGCGGGGTGGAGAGGGGGGGGAACTAGTGAGTGTAGAACTGATCCCAGCCAGAGACAGCACCTACGGGAGAAGAGAGGGGGATCAATGAGTGTAGAACTGAACTCAGCCAGAATTGGTGATGAAAACTGGGAATGAAGGTGAAACAGTCCAGAAATGTGTGATGGGTTTAGATTTCAGCACAGCAGGAGGGACAATGTGTGGGACAGGGATTTACAGCTTTGGAAGAGCAAGAGAGGAAAGAATGTTCTATGATAACTAGATGTGTCCATTCTGAATTTCTGTCTTGTACTGACAGTGATGAATTTTGTTATCTCCTTTTACAGTGTATTAGAAGGGGAGATTTTCAGGCAGGAAACACAAACTAAACATCGCATCAAGATCTAACGGAGTCAATTGATTCATCAGGACCTGAATATCATCGGCCTTTGAAAGTGGAAGGAGAAATGTTTGTCTGTTCTGTCTGTGGGAAAAGATTTCAAATATCAGTGTGACTGGAAAAGCACCGAGACACACACACCCGAGTGAGAGTGTTCCAGTGCACTGTCTGTGGAAAGAGCTTTAACCAGTTACACAGCCTGAAAAAACATCGCACCATTCACAGCGGGGCCAAAGTGTAAACGTGTTGTGTGTGTGTGGGCGAGGCTTCAACTGATCGTCCAACCTGGAGAGTCACAAGGATACCCGGACCATGGAGAAACCGTGGGAATGTGGGGACTGTGTTAAGGTATTCAGATTACCGTCTGAGCTGAAAATTCATCGACGCAATCACACTGGGGAGAGGCCGTTCACCTGCTCTGAGTGTGGGAAGGGATTCACTGGGTCATCCCACCTGCTGAGACACCAGCAAGTTCACAAGTGACTGCAGGGGTTGGAACCTGCTGTTATTGCTGCTGTTAATCACATCCCGACTGAACCATGTTCATTCTGACAGTTGGGGTTTGCTTCTGCTGATGTTAATAACCCTATAACTGGGCTGGACTTTAATATTCTGGATATATTGCTGATTGTGTTCTCGGGTGCAGTGTCCATTTAAGAAACACTGTGTGTTATCTTTCCCCTTAATTCAGCGACCTTCAACAGAAATTCAGTTTGCAATAAAATTATGAATTTTTACTTTAATCCTAAATTGATCTTTGGTACAAAATCTGAGTAGTGTCAAAATTTCCACTGAATAAAATCTCCAATTAGTAAGAGTTTGCTGACAATTCTTACCGACTTGCACATTACACACAGTGGCCCCTCCACCAGAAAGAAGGGGAATGGGAATTTGTGGGGAATCAGTGTCCCCAAATGTTGCCCCTCCCGTCTGGTGTTGCAATCCCCTCGGCACGGGAATGGAGACAAGTCCAGACCAAAACTGTGTGCAGTACTCCAGGTGTGGTCTTACCAACGCCCCGTACAGTTGTAGCAGGACTTCCCTATTTTTATACTCTATCCCCCTTGCAATAAAGGCCAGCATTCCATTTACCTTCCTGATTACTTGCTGTACCTGCTTGTTAACTTTTTGAGTTTCATGTACAAGAACCCCCAGATCCCTCTGTACTACAGCATTTTGTAATAGTCCCATGTTAATAATAATTTGCTTTTTTATTTTTCCTACCAAAGAGAATAACCTGACATTTTACCACATTATAGTCCATCTGCCAGATTTCTGCCCACTCACTGAGCCTATATATATCCCTTTGTAGATTCTTTGCATCCTCCTCACAACTTACTTTCCCACCTATCTTTGTATCATCAGCAAATTTGGCTGCGTTACACTCGGTCCCTTCATCCAAGTCATTAATATAAATTGTAAATAGTTGAGGTCCCAGCACTGATCCCTGTGGCACTCCACTAGTTACAATTTGCCAACCTGAAAATGACCCATTTATCCCGACTCTCTGTTTTCTGTTAGTTAGCCAATCCTCTATCCATGTGAATATATCAGTCCCAACCCTGTGAGCTCTTAGCTTGTGCAGTAACCTTTTGTGTGGTACCTTATCGAATGCTTCCTGGAAATCCAAATATACGACATCAACTGGTTCTCCTTTATCCACTCTGCTCGTTACATCTTCAAACAACTCTAGCAAATTTGTCAAACATGATTTCCCTTTCATAAAACCATGCTGACTCTGCTTGACTGCAATATGATTTTCTAAATGTCCTGCTACTACTTTGTTAATGATTTACTCCAGTATTTTCCCAATGACAGATGGTAGGCTAACTGGTCTATAGTTTCCTGCTCTCTGTCTCCCTCCTTTCTTCAATAGGAGTGTTACATTTACAGTTTTCCAGTCCGCTGGGACCTTTCCAAAATTCAGGACATTTTGGTAGATTACATCCACTATCTCTGCAGCTACTTATTTTAAGACCCTAGGATGCATGTCATTGGGTCCAGGGGACTTGTCCACCTTTAGTCCCATTAGTTTACTTAGTACTTTATCTCTAGTGATAGTGACTGTTTTAAGGTCTCCACCCCCACCCCCCCTCCCCTCCCCTCCATGAAATAGCTCCTTGATTTTCAACTGTTGGGATGTTTTTAGTGTCCTCTATCGTGAAAACATACAAAATATTTGTTCAAAATCTCTGCCATTTCCATGTTTCCCATTATTAATTCTCCAGTCTCATCTTCTAAGGGACCAATGTTTACTTTAGCTACTCGTTTCCTTTTTATATACCTGTAGAAACTCTTACTGCCTGCTTTTATATTTCATGCTAGTTTGCTCTCATATGCTATTTTCCCTGTCTTTATCATTTTTTTTTGTCATCCTTTGCTGGTTTCTAAAAATTTCCCAATCCTCTGGCCTTCCACTGTCCTTTGCAACATTGAATGCTTTTTTTTGCCAATTTGATACCATCCTTTACTTCCTTAGTTAGCCAGGGATGGTTCATCCTTCTCTTAACATCTTTATTTCTCACTTGAATAAATCTTTGCTGAGAAGTTATGGAATATCTCCTTAAATGTTTGCCACTGCGGTTCTACAGTCTTACCCTTTTACATATTTTCCCAGTGCACTTGGTGTCAGTGACAAGGGTTGGTTGATATTCCATGGGAGGAGCTTGGTGTCAGTGACTGTGGGGTCGGCTCAACCTTCTTTGACCTGACCAAGGCCTTTGACACTGTTAACCGTGAGGGATTATGGAATGTACTCTTCAAATTCGGCTGTCCTCAAATGTGTCACCATCCTCCTCTTGCTTCATGATAACAGACAAGCCGTGATCCTGACCAATGGATCCACCACAGACCCAGTTCATGTACGGACCGGGGAGAAGCAAGGCTGTGTCATTGCACCAACGCTCTTCTCGACCTTCCTTGCTGCAATGCTACATCTCACCCTCAGTAAGCTTCCCGCTGGAGTGGAGATAATCTATAGAACAAACAGGAAACTGTTCAACCTCCATCACCTTCAGACCAGATCCAAGGTGGTGCCATCCTCTGTCCTCGAATTACAATGCGCAGATGATGCTTGCGTCTGTGCTCACTCGGAGGATGCACTCCAAACCATCATCAACACGTTCACCGTAGTGTCTGAGAGCATAGGCATTACACTAAACATCCATAAAACAAAGGTGATCTGTCAACCTGCCCCTGCCACACAGCACTGCCTCCCGATTATCAAAATCCATGATGAGGCTTTGGACAACATAGACCATTTTTCATACCTCGGGAGCCTACTGTCAACAAGGGCAGATAGTGATGACGAGATCCAGTATCGCCTTCAGTTCCCAGCGCAGCCTTTGGTTGCCTAAGGAATAGAATGTTTGAAGACCAGAACTTTAAAACTGGCACAAAGCTCATGGTCTGGAGCAGTAGTAATAGCTGCCCTCATACATGCTTCTCAGACATGGACTATATACAGCACGCACATCAAAGCATTAGAGAAGTACCATCAATGCTGCCTCTGGAAAATCCTGCAAATCCATTGGCAGGATAGGTGCACCAACGTCTGTTCTCACGCAGGCCAACATCCTCAGTATTGAAACATTGACCACGCTCGATCAGCTACAATGGACGGGCCACATTGTCCATATGCCTGATACGAGACTCCCAAAGCAAGCGATCTACTTCGAGCTTTGACATGGAAAGTGAGCCTCGGGGGGGTGCAGAGGAAACGCTTCAAGGGCACCCTCAAGGCCTCCTGGAAGAAGTTCAACAACCCCACCGACTCCTGGGAATCCCTGGCGCATGATCGCTCAAAGTGGAGAGAATAATCCGTGAGGGCGTCGAACACTTCGAGTCTCTTCACCTGCAGCAAGCGGACACCAAGCGCATACAGCAGAAGGAGCGCACAACAACCCAAGCACTTCAACAAGCCGGCACTTCAACCAACGTACTTTCAACCACCGTCTGTCCAACCTGTGACAGAGACTGTAGCTCCCGCATTGGACTTAACAGACATCTGAGACCTCATTTTTAATGAGGAAGCAAGTCATCCTCGACTCCGAGGGACTGCCTATGATGATGATGGTTAGTTTATATCAGACAGAGATTGGTATCATGGAATCGTAGCAGTTTACAACACAGAAGGAGGCCATTTGTCCCATTATAGAAACATAGAAACATAGAAAATAGGTGCAGGAGTAGGCCATTCGACCCTTCGAGCCTGCACCACCATTCAATGAGTTCATGGCTGAACATGCAACTTCAGTATCCCATTCCTGCTTTCTCGCCATACTCCTTTATCCCCCGAGTAGTAAGGACTTCATCTAACTCCTTTTTGAATATATTTAATGAATTGGCCTCAACAAATTTCTGTGGTAGAGAATTCCACAGGTTCACCACTCTCTGGGTGAAGAAGTTTCTCCTCATCTCGGTCCTAAATGGCTTACCACTTATCCTTAGACTGTGACCCCTGGTTCTGGACTTCCCCAACATTGGGAACATTCTTCCTGCATCTAACCTGTCTAAACCCATCAGAATTTTAAATGTTTCTATGAGATCCCCTCTCATTCTTCTGAACTCCAGTGAATACAAGCCCAGTTGATCCAGTCTTTCTTGATATGTCAGTCCCACCATCCCGGGAATCAGTCTGGTGAACCTTCGCTGCACTCCCTCAATAGCAAGAATGTCCTTCCTCAAGTTAGGAGACCAAAACTGTACACAATACTCCAGGTGTGGCCTCACCAAGGCCCTGTACAACTGTAGTAACACCTCCCTGCCCCTGTACTCAAATCCTTTCGCTATGAAGGCAAACATGCCATTTGCTTTCTTAACCACCTGCTGGACCTGCATGCTAATCTTCAATGACTGATGTACCATGACACCCAGGTCTCGTTGCACCTCCCCTTTTCCTAATCTGTCACCATTCAGATAATAGTCTGTCTCTCTGTTTTTACCACCAAAGTGGATAACCTCACATTTATCCACATTATACTTCATCTGCCACGCATTTGCCCACTCACCTAACCTATCCAAGTCACTCTGCAGCCTCACAGCATCCTCCTTGCAGCTCACACTGCCACCTAACTTAGTGTCATCCGCAAATTTGGAGATACTACATTTAATCCCCTCGTCTAAATCATTAATGTACAATGTAAACAGCTGGGGCCCCAGCACAGAACCTTGCGGTACCCCACTAGTCACTGCCTAGCATTCTGAAAAGTACCCATTTACTCCTACTCTTTACTTCCTGTCTGCCAACCAGTTCTCAATCCACGTCTGCACACTACCCCAAATCCCATGTGCTTTAATTTTGCACATTAATCTCTTGTGTGGGACCTTGTCGAAAGCCTTCTGAAAGTCCAAATACACCACATCAACTGGTTCTCCCTTGTCCACTCTACTGGAAACATCCTCAAAAAATTCCAGAAGATTTGTCAAGCATGATTTCCCTTTCACAAATCCATGCTGACTTGGACCTATCATGTCACCTCTTTCCAAATGCGCTGCTATGACATCCTTAATAATTGATTCCATCATTTTACCCACTACCGATGTCAGGCTGACCGGTCTATAATTACTTGTTTTCTCTCTCCCTCATTTTTAAAAAGTGGGGTTATATTGGCTCCCCTCCAATCGATAGGAACTGATCCAGAGTCTATGGAATGTTGGAAAATGACTGTCAATGCATCCGCTATTTCCAAGGCCACCTCCTTAAGTACTCTGGGATGCAGTCCATCAGGCCCTGGGGATTTATCGGCCTTCAATCCCATCAATTTCCCCAACACAATTTCCCAACTAATAACAGTTGAATCCAACTGTGAGTGACTGTGCAGCCAAAAAAGAGCTATCAAGCCTCATCCCATTTTACAGCTCTTGGTCCGTAGCCCTTTAGGTTACGGCACTTCCAGTGTATATCCAAGTACTTTTGTCAATGCAATGAGGGTTTCTGCCTCCAGTACTCTTTCAGGCAGTAAGTTCCAGACTCCCACCTCCCTCTGGAGGTTATACTAGAACTGTGTAAAACACTAGTTAGGACACAGCTGGAATACTCGCACAGTTCTGGTCATCACATCACCCTATTGGGCCAGCCCTGGGCTCACTCTATTGGGCTAGCCCAGGCCCACCCTATTGGACCAGCACAGGCTCAACCTATTGGGCCAGCCCTGGGCTCACTCTATTGGGCCAGCCCGCCCTCACCCTATTGGGCCAACACATAAGGCCCAGTGTTGAGCAGAGAAAATCAGCAACTCATTGATTTTATTCTCACTCTGTGCACAGCGGGTGTAAAACTGAACCAAACTTTAGAAGCTAGAAATGCATCATCGCAGTCACACTGGGGAGAGGCTGTTCACCCACTCTGAGTGTGGGAAGGGATTCACTCGGTCACCAGCGAGTTCACAAGTGACTGCCGGGGTTGGATTCTATTGTTATTGCTGTTAATCGCACCCTCACTGAATCGTGTTTGTTCTGTCAGTTGGGGTTTGTTTCTGCTGATATTAATAACCCCTATAACTGAGCTGGACTTTAATATGTTCATATTTCAAATAACAGAGTGTGTCGATATTTGATGTCTCCAAGATAAGGGGAGACTAATTGATGTCCTGTTAGTGACTGCTCCAGTCTTTTCTACCTCTGAATTATTTCACTTCTCATACCTTGGGTTACTCTCAGGGACAAGTCCCAGTTTCCCTTACCTTCCAGAGTGCCTCTCCTAGCCTTGGTATGGAGGGAAGGTGTCAGTAACATGCCTGGGATCACTAAACACAAAACCCAGTCTGTTAATCATTCAGATACTGGACTTAGCGTGTGTCCCACAGCATCCCTCTCACCATCGATGTGTGAATGGAGCATCATGTCTGGAAACCTGGTCTCAATTTAAATTTGAATCTACTCAGAAAATGAATTTTTTAAATATGTAACTGTAAACCAATCACATTAAATAATTATCAAAGATTTACAGTCAACAAGATGACTAAGTAAACACATCACGGCCCAATAACCCAGCTCTATATTCACAGGAGAAAGTCTGGTATCTAACTCCTCGAATATCGGTTGGCGACTGAATCACTTCCACGTGCAACAGTAGTCGGGAGAGCAGAGTCAAAGTGCGAGGTCCCATGGAGGGACAAAGCCGGGGTAAGCAGGCTGGGGCCGGCACGGAGCATCGACCGACCGCTGTCCAAATTCAGAGACAGGTGCAGCAGGCGAGGGAGGTCCAGAGGCGGTTTGAGGAGCAGGGAGTTTGAGGGGGAGCTTATTGCCGCAGGAATGAGAGTCGGGGGCAGGAAAGGAAGCTGATGGTGAAATAGAAGCAAATTGGAGGTCACCGGAGATCAAAGCGGCGGAGAAAAAGTCAAAGCAGAAGCCAGCGAGAGGAAAGCTGGAAACCGGTAGAACGAGTCAGCGGACAGCAAGTGAAAGAGCAGGAGTTATAGCTGGAGACAAGCAGTGCTGAGAGACCACAGCAACCAGTCCAGCTCACACAGCCGCACTTTCAATGATTTTAAACTTTTGTTTTTAGCAGCAGAGATAGAGACACAGCAGGAAAATCTGAGTGCAATCCAATGTCGTGCAGTGCAGACATGGAATGGAAATGTCCGCTGAAGCCCAGCAGATCGGACCAGGAGTGAGAACTGAATTCAGCAGCTGAACACATTGAAGCGACTGAACAGCAGAGCAGAGACACAGCGGCTGAGACACACAGTGTGCTCAGGACAGCAGCGCAGTCCTGTGGCGAGGAATCCAGCTGATGGAATCAGCTTTCAGCACAGTTCCTGCAGGTCAACGGCTCACTGACAACAAAGACACACAGGGTCGGGGGATGGGCGGCACACACAGCAGCGACAGCTTTAATCCCGCAGTTTGCTCTGAAATGCCTTCACCATCAGCGCCTGGATCTTAAACAACAGCAAAAAGGAGACTGGGATAAGAAAGGGCAATGGATGGAAATGGATGGCCAAACATACCGTTGAAGACAAGAGAAGCTCAGGAAGGAGCTGACATCCAAGGTGACAGCTTCAATCCATTATTAATCAATCACAGTCACTGACACCAATCCCCTCCTGTCTGATATAAACCCACCCCACAGTCACTGACACCAATCTCCTCCTGTCTGATATAAACCCACCCCACAGTCACTGACACCAATCTCCTCCTGTCTGATATAAACCAACCCCACAGTCACTGACACCAATCCCCTCCTGTCTGATATAAACCCACCCCACAGTCACTGACACCAATCCCCTCCTGTCTGATATAAACCCACCCCACAGTCACTGACACCAATCTCCTCCTGTCTGATATAAACCCACCCCACAGTCACTGACACCAATCTCCTCCTGTCTGATATAAACCCACCCCACAGTCACTGACACCAATCTCCTCCTGTCTGATATAAACCCACCCCACAGTCACTGACACCAATCTCCTCCTGTCTGATATAAACCCACCCCACAGTCACTGACACCAATCCCCTCCTGTCGCATATAAAACCCCCCCACAGTCACTGACACCAATCTCCTCCTGTCTGATATAAACCCACCCCACAGTCACTGACACCAATCTCCTCCTGTCTGATATAAACCCAACCCACAGTCACTGACACCAATCTCCTCCTGTCTGATATAAACCCACCCCACAGTCACTGACACCAATCTCCTCCTGTCTGATATAAACCCACCCCACAGTCACTGACACCAATCTCCTCCTGTCTGATATAAACCCAACCCACAGTCACTGACACCAATCTCCTCCTGTCTGATATAAACCCACCCCACAGTCACTGACACCAATCTTCTCCGATCCGATATAAACCCACCCCACAGTCACTGACACCAATCTCCTCCTGTCTGATAGAAACCCACCCCACAGTCACTGACACCAATCCCGTCCTGTCTGATATAAACCCACCCCACAGTAACTGACACCAATCCCGTCCTGTCTGATATAAACCCACCCCACAGTCACTGACACCAATCTCCTCTGATCCGACATAAACCCACCCCAAAGACACTGACACCAATCCCCTCCTGTCTGATATAAACCGACCCCACAGTCACTGACACTAATCTCCTCCTGTCTGATATAAACCCACCCCACAGTCACTGACATCAATCCCCTCCTGTCTGATATAAACCCACCCCACAGTCACTGACACCAATCTCCTCCTGTCTGAGAAAAACCCACACCACAGTCACTGAAAACAATCCACTCCTGTCTGATATAAACCCACCCCACAGTCACTGACACCAATCTCCTCCTGTCTGGAATAAACCCAACCCACAGTCACTGACATCAATCCACTCCTGTCTGATATAAACCCACCCAACAGTCACTGACACCAATCCCCTCCTGTCTGATACAAACCAACCCCACAGTCACTGACACCAATCTCCTCCTGTCTGATATAAACCAACCCCACAGTCACTGACACCAATCCCCTCCTGTCTGATATAAACCCACCCCACAGTCACTGACACCAATCCCCTCCTGTCTGATATAAACCCACCCCACAGTCACTGACACCAATCTCCTCCTGTCTGATATAAACCCACCCCACAGTCACTGACACCAATCTCCTCCTGTCTGATATTAACCCACCCCACAGTCACAGACACCAATCTCCTCCTGTCTGATATAAACCCACCCCACAGTCACTGACACCAATCTCCTCCTGTCTGATATAAACCCACCCCACAGTCACTGACACCAATCTCCTCCTGTCTGATATAAACCCACCCCACAGTCACTGACACCAATCCCCTCCTGTCTGATATAAACCCACCCCACAGTCACTGACACCAATCTCCTCCTGTCTGATATAAACCCACCCCACAGTCACTGACACCAATCCCCTCCTGTCTGATATAAACCCACCCCACAGTCACTGACACCAATCCCTTCCTGTCTGATATTAACCCACCCCACAGTCACTGACACCAATCTCCTCCTGTCTGATATAAATCCACCCCACAGTCACTGACACCAATCTCCTCCTGTCTGATATAAACCCACCCCACAGTCACTGACACCAATCCCCTCCTGTCTGATATAAACCCACCCCACAGTCACTGACACCAATCTCCTCCTGTCTGATATAAACCCACCCCACAGTCACTGACACCAATCTCCTCCTGTCTGATATAAACCCACCCCACAGTCACTGACACCAATCCCCTCCTGTCTGATATAAACCCACCCCACAGTCACTGACACCAATCTCCTCCTGTCTGATATAAACCCACCCCACAGTCACTGACACCAATCCCCACCTGTCTGAATATAAACCCACCCCACAGTCACTGACACCAATCCCCTCCTGTCTGATATAAACCCACCTCACAGTCACTGACACCAATCCCCTCCTGTCTGATATAAACCCACCCCACAGTCACTGACACCAATCCCCTCCTGTTTGATATAAACCCACCCCACAGTCACTGACACCAATCTCCTCCTGTCTGATATAAACCCACCCCACAGTCACTGACACCAATCCCCTCCTGTCTGACATAACCCCACCCCACAGGCACTGACACCAATCTCCTCCTGTCTGATATAAACCCATCCCACAGTCACTGACACCAAGCTCCTCCGATCCGATATAAATCCACCCCAAAGTCACTGACCTTAATCTCCTCCTGTCTGATATAAACCCACCCCACAGTCACTGACACCAATCTCCTCCTGTCTGATATAAACCCACCCAGTCACTGACACCAATCTCCTCCTGTCTGATATAAACCCACCCCACAGTCACTGACACCAATCCCCTCCTGTCGCATATAAAACCCCCCCACAGTCACTGACACCAATCTCCTCCTGTCTGATATAAACCCACCCCACAGTCACTGACACCAATCTCCTCCTGTCTGATATAAACCCAACCCACAGTCACTGACATCAATCTCCTCCTGTCTGATATAAACCCACCCCACAGTCACTGACACCAATCTCCTCCTGTCTGATATAAACCCAACCCACAGTCACTGACACCAATCTCCTCCTGTCTGATATAAACCCACCCCACAGTCACTGACACCAATCTTCTCCGATCCGATATAAACCCACCCCACAGTCACTGACACCAATCTCCTCCTGTCTGATAGAAACCCACCCCACAGTCACTGACACCAATCCCGTCCTGTCTGATATAAACCCACCCCACAGTAACTGACACCAATCCCGTCCTGTCTGATATAAACCCACCCCACAGTCACTGACACCAATCTCCTCTGATCCGACATAAACCCACCCCAAAGACACTGACACCAATCCCCTCCTGTCTGATATAAACCAACCCCACAGTCACTGACACTAATCTCCTCCTGTCTGATATAAACCCACCCCACAGTCACTGACATCAATCCCCTCCTGTCTGATATAAACCCACCCCACAGTCACTGACACCAATCTCCTCCTGTCTGGAATAAACCCAACCCACAGTCACTGACATCAATCCACTCCTGTCTGATATAAACCCACCCAACAGTCACTGACACCAATCCCCTCCTGTCTGATAGAAACCAACCCCACAGTCACTGACACCAATCCCCTCCTGTCTGATACAAACCAACCCCACAGTCACTGACACCAATCTCCTCCTGTCTGATATAAACTCACCCCACAGGCACTGACACCAATCTCCTGTCTGATATAAACCCACCCCAAAGTCACTGACATTAATCTCCTTCTGTCTGATATAAACCCACCACACAGTCACTGACACCAATCTCCTCCTGTCTGATATAAACCCACCCCACAGTCACTGACACCAATCTCCTCCTGTCTGATATAAACCAACCCCAAAGACAATGACACCAATCTCCTCCGCTCTGATATAAACCCACCCCACAGTCACTGACACCAATCTCCTCCTGTCTGATATAAACTCACACCACAGGCACTGACACCAATCTCCTGTCTGATATAAACCCACCCCAAAGTCACTGACATTAATCTCCTCCTGTCTGATATAAAGCCACCCCACAGTCACTGAAACCAATCTCCTCCTGTCTGATATAAACCAACCCCAAAGACAATGACACCAATCTCCTCCTTTCTTATATAAACCCACCCCACAGTCAATAACACCAATCTCATCCTCTCTGATATAAACCCAACCCAGTCACTGACACCAATCTCCTCCTGTCTGATATAAACCCACCCCACAGTCACTGACATTAAACTTCTCCTGTCTGATATAAACCCATCCCACAGTCACTGACACCAATCCACTCCTGTCTGATATAAACCCACCCCACAGTCACTGACATCAATCCCCTCCTGTCGGACATAACCCACCCCAAAGTCACTGACATTAAACCTCTCCTGTCTGATATAAACCCACCCCACAGTCACTGACACCAATCTCCTCCTGTCTGATATAAACCCACCCCACAGTCACTGACACCAATCCCCTCCTGTCTGATATAAACCCACCCCACAGTCACTGACACCAATCTCCTCCTGTCTGATATAAACCAACCCCAAAGACAATGACACCAATCTCCTCCTTTCTTATATAAACCCACATCACGGTCAATGACACCAATCTCCTCCTGTCTGATATAAACCCAACCCACAGTCACTGACACCAATCTCCTCCTGTCTGATATAAACCCACCCCACAGTCACTGACACCAATCCCCTCCTGTCTGATATAAACCCACCCCACAGTCACTGACACCAATCCCCTCCTGTCTGATATAAGCTCACCCCACAGTCACTGACACCAATCCCCTCCTGTCTGATATAAACTCACCCCACAGTCACTGACACCAATCTCCTCCTGTCTGATATAAACCCACCCCACAGTCACTGACACGAATCTCCTCCTGTCTGATATAAACCAACCCCAAAGACAATGACACCAATCTCCTCCTGTCTGATATAAACTCACCCCACAGTCACCGACACCAATCCCCTCCTGTCTGATATAAACCCACCCCACAGTCACTGACACCAATCTCCTCCTGTCTGATATAAACCAACCCCAAAGACAATGACACCAATCCCCTCCTGTCTGATATAAACCCACCCCACAGTCACTGATACCAATCTCCTCCTGTCTGAAAAAACCCACCCCACAGTCACTGACACCAATCTCCTCCTGTCTGATATAAACCCAACCCACAGTCACTGACCCCAATCTCCTCCTTTCTGATATAAACTCACCCCACAGGTACTGTCACCAATCTCCTCCTGTCTGATATAAACCCACCCCACAGTCACTGACACCAATCCCCTCCTGTCTCATATAAACCCACCCCACAGTCACTGACACCAATCTCCTCCGATCCGATATAAATCCACCCCAAAGTCACTGACCTTAATCTCCTCCTGTCTGATATAAACCCACCCCACAGTCACTGACACCAATCCCCTCCTGTCTGATATAAACTCACCCCACAGTCACTGACACCAATCTCCTCCTGTCTGATATAAACCCACCCCACAGTCACTGACACCAATCTCCTCCTGTCTGATATAAACCCACCCCACAGTCACTGACACCAATCCCCTCCTGTCTGATATAAACCCACCCCACAGTCAATGACACCAATCTCCTCCGATCCGATATAAACCTACCCCAAAGTCACTGACATTAAACTTCTCCTGTCTGATATAAACGCACCCCACAGTCACGGACACCAATCCCCTCCTGTCTGATCTAAACCCACCCCACAGTCACTGACACCAATCCCCTCCTGTCTGATATAAACGCACCCCAGAGTCACTCGCACCAATCTCCTCCTGTCTGATATAAACCGACCCCACAATCACTGACACCAATCTCCTCCTGTCTGATATAAACCCACCCCACCGTCACTGACATCAATCTCCTCCTGTCTGTTATAAACCCACCCCACAGTCACTGACACCAATCTCCTCCTGTCTGATATAAACCCACCCCACAGTCACTGACACCAATCCCCTCCTGTCCGATATAAACCCACCCCACAGTCACTGACACCAATCCCGTCCTGTCTGATATATACCAACCCCAAAAACAATGACACCAATCCCCTCCTGTCTGATATAAACCCACCCCACAGTCACTGACACCAATCTCCTCCTGTCTGATATAAAACCACCCCACAGTCACTGACACCAATCTCCTCCTGTCTGATATGAACTCACCCCACAGGCACTGACACCAATCTCCTCCTGTCTGATATAAACCAACCCCAAAGACAATGACACCAATCTCCTCCGCTCTGATATAAACCCACCCCACAGTCACTGACACCAATCCCCTCCTGTCCGATATAAACCCACCCCACAGTCACTGACACCAATCCCGTCCTGTCTGATATAAACCAACCCCAAAAACAATGACACCAATCCCCTCCTGTCTGATATAAACCCACACCACAGTCACTGACACCAATCCCCTCCTGTCTGATATAAACCCACACAACAGTCAGACACCAATCCCCTCCTGTCTGATATAAACCCACCCCACAGTCACTGACACCAATCTCCTCCTGTCTGATATAAACCCACACCATAGTCACTGACACCAATCTACTCCTGTTTGATATAAACCCACCCCACAGTCACTGACACCAATCCTCTCCTGTCTGTTATAAACCCACCCCACAGTCACTGACACCAATCTCCTCCTGTCTGATACAAACCCACACCACAGTCACTGACACCAATCCTCTCCTGTCTGTTATAAACCCACCCCACAGTCACTGACACCAATCTCCTCCTGTCTGATACAAACCCACACCACAGTCACTGACACCAATCTCCTCCTGTCTGATATGAACCCACCCCACAGTCACTGACACCAATCTCCTCCGATCCGATATAAATCCACCCCAAAGTCACTGACCTGAAACTCCTCCTGTCTGATAGAAACCCACCCCACAGTCACTGACACCAATCCCCTTCTGTTTGATATGAACCCACCCCACAGTCACTGACACCAATCTCCTCCTGTCTGATAGAAACCCACCCCACAGTCACTGACACCAA
Source organism: Pristiophorus japonicus (assembly GCF_044704955.1). Lineage (NCBI taxonomy): Eukaryota > Metazoa > Chordata > Chondrichthyes > Pristiophoridae > Pristiophorus > Pristiophorus japonicus. The sequence goes on along the minus strand of NW_027254860.1, from coordinate 106,861 downwards.
TCCCCTTCTGTTTGATATGAACCCACACCACAGTCACTGACACCAATCTCCTCCTGTCTGATATCAACCCACCCCACAGTCACTGACATCAATCCCCTCCTGTCTGATATAAACCCACCCCACAGTCACTGACAACAATCCACTCCTGTCTGATGTAAACCCAACCCACAGTCACTGACACCAATCCCCTCCTGTCTGATATAAACCCACCCCACAGTCACTGACACCAATCCCCTCCTGTCTGATATAAACCCACCCCACAGTTACTGACACCAATCCCGTACTGTCTGATAGAAACCCACCCCACAGTCACTGACACGAATCTCCTCCTGTCTGATATAAACCCACCACACAGTCACTGACACCAATCCCCTCCTGTCTGATATAAACCCACCCCACAGTCACTGACACCAATCCCGTACTGTCTGATATAAACCCACCCCACAGTCACTGACACTAATCTCCTCCTGTCTGATATAAACCCACCCCACATTCACCGACACCAATCTCCTCCTGTCTGATATAAACTCACCCCACAGGCACTGACCCCAATCTCCTCCTGTCTGATATAAACCCACCCCACAGTCACTGACACCAATCCCCTCCTGTCTGATATAAACCTACCCCACAGTCACTGACACCAATCACCTCCGATCCGATATAAATCCACCCCAAAGTCACTGACCTTAATCTCCTCCTGTCTGATATAAACCCACCCCACAGTCACTGACACCAATCTCCTCCTGTCTGATATAAACCCACCCCACAGTCACTGACACCAATCCCGTCCTGTCTGATATAAACCCACCCCACAGTCACTGACACCAATCTCCTCCGATCCGATATAAATCCACCCCAAAGTCACTGACCTTAATCTCCTCCTGTCTGATATAAACCCACCCCACAGTCACTGACACCAATCCCCTCCTGTCTGATATAAACCCACCCCACAATCACCGACACCAATCTCCTCCTGTCTGATATAAACCCACCCCACCGTCACTGACATCAATCTCCTCCTGTCTGACATAAAACCACCCCACAGTCACTGACACCAATCTCCTCCTGTCTGATATGAACTCACCCCACAGGCACTGACACCAATCTCCTCCTGTCTGATATAAACCAACCCCAAAGACAATGACACCAATCTCCTCCGCTCTGATATAAACCCACACCAGTCAGACACCAATCCCCTCCTGTCTGATATAAACCCACACAACAGTCAGACACCAATCCCCTCCTGTCTGATATAAACCCACCCCACAGTCACTGACCCCAATCTCCTCCTGTCTGATATAAACCCACCACACAGTCACTGAAACCAATCCCCTCCTGTCTGATATAATCCGACCCCACAGTCACTGACACCAATCTCCTCCTGTCTGATATAAACCCACCCCACAGTCACTGAAACCAATCCCCTCCTGTCTGATACAATCCGACCCCACAGTCACTGACCCCAATCTCCTCCTGTCTGATATAAACCCACCACACAGTCACTGAAACCAATCCGCTCCTGTCTGATATAAACCCACCCCACAGTCACTGACACCAATCTCCTCCTGTCTGATATAAACCCACACCACAGTCACTGACACCAATCTACTCCTGTTTGATATAAACCCACCCCACAGTCACTGACACCAATCCCGTCTTGTCTGATATAAACCCACCCCACAGTAACTGACACCAATCCCGTCCTGTCGGATATAAACCCACCCCACAGTCACTGACACCAATCTCCTCTGATCCGATATAAACCCACCCCAAAGTCACTGACACCAATCCCCTCCTGTCTGATATAAACCGACCCCACAGTCACTGACACTAATCTCCTCCTGTCTGATATAAACCCACACCACAGTCACTGACAACAATCTCCTCCTGTCTGAGAAAAACCCACACCACAGTCACTGACAACAATCCACTCCTGTCTGATATAAACCCACCCCACAGTCACTGACACCAATCTCCTCCTGTCTGATATAAACCCACCCCACAGTCACTGACACCAATCTCCTCCTGTCTGATATAAACCCACACCATAGTCACTGACACCAATCTACTCCTGTTTGATATAAACCCACCCCACAGTCACTGACACCAATCCTCTCCTGTCTGTTATAAACCCACCCCACAGTCACTGACACCAATCTCCTCCTGTCTGATACAAACCCACACCACAGTCACTGACACCAATCCTCTCCTGTCTGTTATAAACCCACCCCACAGTCACTGACACCAATCTCCTCCTGTCTGATACAAACCCACACCACAGTCACTGACACCAATCTCCTCCTGTCTGATATGAACCCACCCCAGAGTCACTGACACCAATCTCCTCCGATCCGATATAAATCCACCCCAAAGTCACTGACCTGAAACTCCTCCTGTCTGATAGAAACCCACCCCACAGTCACTGACACCAATCCCCTTCTGTTTGATATGAACCCACCCCACAGTCACTGACACCAATCTCCTCCTGTCTGATAGAAACCCACCCCACAGTCACTGACACCAATCCCCTTCTGTTTGATATGAACCCACACCACAGTCACTGACACCAATCTCCTCCTGTCTGATATCAACCCACCCCACAGTCACTGACATCAATCCCCTCCTGTCTGATATAAACCCACCCCACAGTCACTGACACCAATCCCCTCCTGTCTGATATAAACCCACCCCACAGTTACTGACACCAATCCCGTACTGTCTGATAGAAACCCACCCCACAGTCACTGACACGAATCTCCTCCTGTCTGATATAAACCCACCACACAGTCACTGACACCAATCCCCTCCTGTCTGATATAAACCCACCCCACAGTCACTGACACCAATCCCCTCCTGTCTGATATAAACCCACCCCACAGTCACTGACACCAATCCCGTACTGTCTGATATAAACCCACCCCACAGTCACTGACACTAATCTCCTCCTGTCTGATATAAACCCACCCCACATTCACCGACACCAATCTCCTCCTGTCTGATATAAACTCACCCCACAGGCACTGACCCCAATCTCCTCCTGTCTGATATAAACCCACCCCACAGTCACTGACACCAATCCCCTCCTGTCTGATATAAACCTACCCCACAGTCACTGACACCAATCACCTCCGATCCGATATAAATCCACCCCAAAGTCACTGACCTTAATCTCCTCCTGTCTGATATAAACCCACCCCACAGTCACTGACACCAATCTCCTCCTGTCTGATATAAACCCACCCCACAGTCACTGACACCAATCTCCTCCTGTCTGATATAAACCCACCCCACAGTCACTGACACCAATCTCCTCCGATCCGATATAAATCCACCCCAAAGTCACTGACCTTAATCTCCTCCTGTCTGATATAAACCCACCCCACAGTCACTGACACCAATCCCCTCCTGTCTGATATAAACCCACCCCACAATCACCGACACCAATCTCCTCCTGTCTGATATAAACCCACCCCACCGTCACTGACATCAATCTCCTCCTGTCTGACATAAAACCACCCCACAGTCACTGACACCAATCTCCTCCTGTCTGATATGAACTCACCCCACAGGCACTGACACCAATCTCCTCCTGTCTGATATAAACCAACCCCAAAGACAATGACACCAATCTCCTCCGCTCTGATATAAACCCACACCAGTCAGACACCAATCCCCTCCTGTCTGATATAAACCCACACAACAGTCAGACACCAATCCCCTCCTGTCTGATATAAACCCACCCCACAGTCACTGACCCCAATCTCCTCCTGTCTGATATAAACCCACCATACAGTCACTGAAACCAATCCCCTCCTGTCTGATATAATCCGACCCCACAGTCACTGACACCAATCTCCTCCTGTCTGATATAAACCCACCCCACAGTCACTGAAACCAATCCCCTCCTGTCTGATACAATCCGACCCCACAGTCACTGACCCCAATCTCCTCCTGTCTGATATAAACCCACCACACAGTCACTGAAACCAATCCGCTCCTGTCTGATATAAACCCACCCCACAGTCACTGACACCAATCTCCTCCTGTCTGATATAAACCCACACCACAGTCACTGACACCAATCTACTCCTGTTTGATATAAACCCACCCCACAGTCACTGACACCAATCCCGTCTTGTCTGATATAAACCCACCCCACAGTAACTGACACCAATCCCGTCCTGTCGGATATAAACCCACCCCACAGTCACTGACACCAATCTCCTCTGATCCGATATAAACCCACCCCAAAGTCACTGACACCAATCCCCTCCTGTCTGATATAAACCGACCCCACAGTCACTGACACTAATCTCCTCCTGTCTGATATAAACCCACACCACAGTCACTGACAACAATCTCCTCCTGTCTGAGAAAAACCCACACCACAGTCACTGACAACAATCCACTCCTGTCTGATATAAACCCACCCCACAGTCACTGACACCAATCTCCTCCTGTCTGGAATAAACCCAACCCACAGTCACTGACATCAATCCAGTCCTGTCTGATATAAACCCACCCCACAGTCACTGACACCAATCCCCTCCTGTCTGATACAAACCAACCCCACAGTCACTGACACCAATCTCCTCCTGTCTGATATAAACTCACCCCACAGGCACTGACACCAATCTCCTGTCTGATATAAACCCACCCCAAAGTCACTGACATTAATCTCCTTCTGTCTGATATAAACCCACCACACAGTCACTGACACCAATCTCCTCCTGTCTGATATAAACCCACCCCACAGTCACTGACACCAATCTCCTCCTGTCTGATATAAACCAACCCCAAAGACAATGACACCAATCTCCTCCTTTCTTATATAAACCCACATCACAGTCAATGACACCAATCTCCTGTCTGATATAAACCCACCCCACAGTCACTGACATTAATCTCCTCCTGTCTGATATAAAGCCACCCCACAGTCACTGACACCAATCTCCTCCTGTCTGATATAAACCAACCCCAAAGACAATGACACCAATCTCCTCCTTTCTTCTATAAACCCACCCCACAGTCAATAACACCAATCTCCTCCTGTCTGATATAAACCCACCCCACAGTCACTGACACCAATCTCCTCCGATCCGATATAAACCTACCCCAAAGTCACTGACATTAAACTTCTCCTGTCTGATATAAACCCACCCCACAGTCACTGACACTAATCCCCTCCTGTCTGATCTAAACCCACCCCACAGTCACTGACACCAATCTCCTCCTGTCTGATATAAACCCACACCACAGTCACTGACACCAATCTACTCCTGTTTGATATAAACCCACCCCACAGTCACTGACACCAATCCCGTCTTGTCTGATATAAACCCACCCCACAGTAACTGACACCAATCCCGTCCTGTCGGATATAAACCCACCCCACAGTCACTGACACCAATCTCCTCTGATCCGATATAAACCCACCCCAAAGTCACTGACACCAATCCCCTCCTGTCTGATATAAACCGACCCCACAGTCACTGACACTAATCTCCTCCTGTCTGATATAAACCCAACCCACATTCACTGACACCAATCTCCTCCTGTCTGATATAAACTCACACCACAGGCACTGACACCAATCTCCTGTCTGATATAAACCCACCCCACAGTCACTGACATTAATCTCCTCCTGTCTGATATAAAGCCACCCCACAGTCACTGACACCAATCTCCTCCTGTCTGATATAAACCAACCCCAAAGACAATGACACCAATCTCCTCCTTTCTTCTATAAACCCACCCCACAGTCAATAACACCAATCTCCTCCTGTCTGATATAAACCCACCCCACAGTCACTGACACCAATCTCCTCCGATCCGATATAAACCTACCCCAAAGTCACTGACATTAAACTTCTCCTGTCTGATATAAACCCACCCCACAGTCACTGACACTAATCCCCTCCTGTCTGATCTAAACCCACCCCACAGTCACTGACACCAATCTCCTCCTGTCTGATATAAACCCACACCACAGTCACTGACACCAATCTACTCCTGTTTGATATAAACCCACCCCACAGTCACTGACACCAATCCCGTCTTGTCTGATATAAACCCACCCCACAGTAACTGACACCAATCCCGTCCTGTCGGATATAAACCCACCCCACAGTCACTGACACCAATCTCCTCTGATCCGATATAAACCCACCCCAAAGTCACTGACACCAATCCCCTCCTGTCTGATATAAACCGACCCCACAGTCACTGACACTAATCTCCTCCTGTCTGATATAAACCCACACCACAGTCACTGACAACAATCTCCTCCTGTCTGAGAAAAACCCACACCACAGTCACTGACAACAATCCACTCCTGTCTGATATAAACCCACCCCACAGTCACTGACACCAATCTCCTCCTGTCTGGAATAAACCCAACCCACAGTCACTGACATCAATCCAGTCCTGTCTGATATAAACCCACCCCACAGTCACTGACACCAATCCCCTCCTGTCTGATACAAACCAACCCCACAGTCACTGACACCAATCTCCTCCTGTCTGATATAAACTCACCCCACAGGCACTGACACCAATCTCCTGTCTGATATAAACCCACCCCAAAGTCACTGACATTAATCTCCTTCTGTCTGATATAAACCCACCACACAGTCACTGACACCAATCTCCTCCTGTCTGATATAAACCCACCCCACAGTCACTGACACCAATCTCCTCCTGTCTGATATAAACCAACCCCAAAGACAATGACACCAATCTCCTCCTTTCTTATATAAACCCACATCACAGTCAATGACACCAATCTCCTCCTGTCTGATATAAACCCAACCCACATTCACTGACACCAATCTCCTCCTGTCTGATATAAACTCACACCACAGGCACTGACACCAATCTCCTGTCTGATATAAACCCACCCCACAGTCACTGACATTAATCTCCTCCTGTCTGATATAAAGCCACCCCACAGTCACTGACACCAATCTCCTCCTGTCTGATATAAACCAACCCCAAAGACAATGACACCAATCTCCTCCTTTCTTCTATAAACCCACCCCACAGTCAATAACACCAATCTCCTCCTGTCTGATATAAACCCACCCCACAGTCACTGACACCAATCTCCTCCGATCCGATATAAACCTACCCCAAAGTCACTGACATTAAACTTCTCCTGTCTGATATAAACCCACCCCACAGTCACTGACACTAATCCCCTCCTGTCTGATCTAAACCCACCCCACAGTCACTGACACCAATCTCCTCCTGTCTAATATAAACGCACCCCAGAGTCACTCGCACCAATCTCCTCCTGTCTGATATAAACCGACCCCACAATCACTGACATCAATCTCCTCCTGTCTGACATAAAACCACCCCACAGTCAGACACCAATCTCCTCCTGTCTGATATGAACTCACCCCACAGGCACTGACACCAATCTCCTCCTGTCTGATATAAAGCCACCCCACAGTCACTGACACCAATCTCCTCCTGTCTGATATAAACCCACCCCACGGTCACTGAAACCAATCCCCTCCTGTCTGATATAATCCGACCCCACAGTCACTGACACCAATCCCCTCCTGTCTGATATAAACCCACGCCACAGTCACTGACACCAATCCCCTCCTGTCTGATATAAACCCACCCCACAGTCACTGACACCAATCTCCTCCTGTCTGATATAAACCAACCCCACAGTCACTGACACCAATCTCCTCCTGTCTGATATAAACTCACCCCACAGGCACTGACACCAATCTCCTCCTGTCTGATATAGACCCACCCCACAGTCACTGACACCAATCTCCTCCTGTCTGTTATAAACCCACCCCACAGTCACTGACACCAATCTCCTCCTGCCTGATATGAACCCACCCCACAGTCACTGACACCAATCCCGTCCTGTCTGATATAAACCAACCCCAAAAACAATGACACCAATCCCCTCCTGTCTGATATAAACCCACACCACAGTCACTGACACCAATCTCCTCCTGTCTGATATAAACCGACCCCACAGTCACTGACACTAATCTCCTCCGATCCGCTATAAGCCCACCCCAAAGACAATGACACCAATCTCCTCCGCTCTGATATAAACCCACCCCACAGTCACTGACACCAATCCCGTCCTGTCTGATATAAACCCACCCCAGAGTCAGACACCAATCTCCTCCTGTCTGATATAAACTCACCCCACAGGCATTGACACCAATCTACTGTCTGATATAAACCCACCCAAAGTCACTGACATTAATCTCCTCCTGTCTGATATAAACCCACCCCACAGTCACTGACACCAATCTCCTCCTGTCTGATATAAACTCACCCCACAAGCATTGACACCAATCTACTGTCTGATATAAACCCACCCCAAAGTCACTGACATTAATCTCCTCCTGTCTGATATAAACCCACCCCACAGTCACTGACACCAATCCCCTCCCGTCTGATATAAACCCACCCCACAGTCACTGACACCAATCTCCTCCTGTCTGATATAAACCCACACACCAGTCACTGACACCAATCCACTCCTGTCTGATATAAACCCACACCACAGTCACTGACACCAATCCACTCATGTCTGATATAAACCCACCCCAGTCACTGACACCAATCCCCTCCTGTCTGATATAAACCCACACCACAGTCACTGACACCAATCTCCTCCTGTCTGATATAAACCCACCCCACAGTCACGGACACTAATCTCCTCCTGTCTGATATAAACCAACCCCAAAGACAATGACACCAATCTCCTCCGCTCTGATATAAACCGACCCCACAGACACTGACACCATTCCCCTCCGATCCGATATAAACCCACTCCACAGTCACTGACACCAATCTCCTCCTGTCTGATATAAACTCACCCCAGTCACTGACACCAATCCCCTCCTGTCTGATATAAACCCACCCCACAGTCACTGACACCAATCTCCTCCTGTCTGATATAAACCCACCCCACAGTCACTGACACCAATCTCCTCCTGTCTGATATAAACCCACCCCACAGTCACTGACACCAATCCCCTCCTGTCTGATATAAACCCACCACAGTCACTGACACCAATCTCCTCCGACCCGATATAAACCCACCCCAAAGTCACTGACACCAATCCCCTCCTGTCTGATATAAACCCACACCAGTCACTGACACCAATTTCCTCCTGTCTGATATAAACCCACCCCAGTCACTGACACCAATCCCCTCCTGTCTGTGCCGAGTGGATTGTGACACCAGATGGGAGGGGCAACATTTGGGGACATTGATTCACCATCAATTCCAATTACCCTTCTTTCTCGTGGAGAATGAAGGGGCCTCTGTGTGTCACGTGCAAGTCAGTAAGAATTGTCAGCAAGCCCTTTCCAATTGGAGATTTTATTCAGTGGAAACTTTCACACATTACTGTAATTTTGTACCAACGATCAATTTAGAATTTAAGTAAAAGTCCATAATTATATTCCAAACTAAATTTCTGTTGAGAGTTGCTGAATTAAGGGGAAAGATAACACACAGCATTTCTTAAATGGACACTGCAGCCCCGAGAACACCATCAGCAATATATCCAGAATATTAAAGTCCAGCCCAGTTATCGGGTTATCAGCAGAAACAAATCCCAAATGTCATAATGAACATGGTTCAGTCGAGATGTGATTAACAGCAGCAATAACAGCAGGTTCCAACCTCTGCAGTCACTTGTGAACTCGCTGGTGTTTCAGCAGATGGGATGACTGAGTGAATCCCTTCCCGCACTCAGAGCAGGTGAACGGCCTCTCCCCAGTGTGAACTCGCTGGTGTTTCAGCAGGTCAGATGACCGAGTGAATCCCTTCCCACACTCAGAGCAGGTGAACGGTCTCTCCCCAGTGTGAACTCGCTGGTGTTCCAGCAGGTGGGATGACTGAGTGAATCCCTTCCCACAGTCAGAGCAAGTGAACGGCCTCTCCCCAGTGTGAACTCGCTGGTGTTTCAGCAGGTCGGATGACCGAATGAATCCCGTCCCACACTCAGAGCAGTTGAATGGCCTCTCCCCAGTGTGAATTCGCTGGTGTGTCAGCAGGTTGGATGACACAGTGAATCCCTTCCCACACACGGGGCAGGTGAACGGCCTCTCCCCAGTGTGACTGCGTCGATGAATTTCCAGCTCAGACGGTGCTCTGAATACCTTCTCACAGTCACCACATTCCCACGGTTTTCCCATGGTCCGGGTAACCTTGTGTCTTTCCAGGTTGGATGATCAGTTGAAGCCTCGCCCACACACACAACACGTTTACAGTTTCTCTGCGCTGTGAATGGTGCGATGTTTTTTCAGGCTGTGCAACTGGTTAAAGCTCTTTCCACAGGCAGTGCACTGGAACACTCACTCGGGTGTATGTGTCTCGGTGCTTTTCCAGTCACACTGATGTTTGAAATCTTTTCCCACAGACAGAACAGACAAACGTTTTTCCTTCCACTTTCAAAGGCCGATGATATTCAGGTCCTGATGAATCGATTCACTCCGTCAGATCTTGACGCGATGTTTGGTTTGTGTTTCCTGTCTGAAAATCTCCCCTTCTAATACGCTGTAAAAGGAGATAACAAAACTCATCACTGTCAGTACAAGACAGAAATTCAGAATAGACACATCGAGTTTCCATGGAACATTCTTTCCTCTCTTGTTCTTCCAAAGCTGTAAATCCATGTCCCACACATTGTCCCTCCTGCTGTGCTGAAATCCAAATCAACACACATTTCTAGACTGTTTCTCCTCCACTCCCAGTTATAACCACCAATTCTGGCTGGGTGCAGTTCTACACTCACTGGTTCCCCTCCCCTGAAGGTGCTGACTCTGGCTGGGTTCAGTTCTACACTCACTGGTTCCTCTCCCCTGAAGGAACTGACTCTGGCTGGGTGCAGTTCTACACTCACTGGTTCCTCTCCCCTGAAGGAACTGACTCTGGCTGGGTTCAGTTCTACACTCACTGGTTCCTCTCCCCTGAAGGAACTGACTCTGGCTGGGTGCAGTTCTGCACTCACTGGTTCCTCTCCCCTGAAGGAACTGACTCTGGCTGGGTGCAGTTCTACACTCACTGGTTCCTCTCCCCTGAAGGAACTGACTCTGGCTGGGTACAGTTCTACACTCACTGGTCCCTCTCCCCTGAAGGAACTGACTCTGGCTGGGTACAGTTCTACACTCACTGGTTCCCCTCCCCTGGAGGTACTGACTCTGGCTGGGTACAGTTCTACACTCACTGGTCCCTCTCCCCTGAAGGAACTGACTGGCTGGGTGCAGTTCTACACTCACTGGTTCCTCTCCCCTGAAGGAACTGACTCTGGCTGGGTTCAATCCCAGACAATGACATAATTCACTTTGTTCCTGCACCAAGATTGCCGCGCATCCGCTATGCTACTCACTATACCAAGACGACGGAGCGCTGAACCTGCCTTCCTGCACCAAGATGGCCGCTGTTAGCCTGGGCCTGGGACCGGGAGAAAGCCTCGAAGCTGCAACCGCCGATATTCCGGTTATTATTCCGGGTTGCGGCGGGCACCAGTTGTTTATGAAGCTTCCCCGGCTCCCCGCTGGTCCATTACTCGCCTCCGTCCCGCTGAAAAGGACACTTCTGTGGAGCTTGTTCAAAACGTGTCTCCTCCGCTATTACACGCACCACGCATGCTCCAAACACAGCCAGGGCCCGTGTCTGCGCACGGAGCTCCAACAGTCTGGGTGCGGCACATTCTCCCCCCCCCGGGGCATGCTGGGTACATCAGACCATGAGAAATAGGAGCAGGAGTGGGCCACCCGGCCCCCCCCGAGCCTGCTCCCCATTCAGTAAGATTTGATGGGACAGTTTAGAGGCAGCTTTACTCTGTATCTAACCTCGTGCTGTCCCTGCCCTGGGAGTGTTTGATGGGACAGTGTAGAGGCAGCTTTACTCTGTATCTAACCCCCTGTACCTGCCCTGGGAGTGTTTGATGGGACTGTGTAGAGGGAGCTTTACTCTGTATCTAACCCCCTGTACCTGCCCTGGGAGTGTTTGATGGGACAGTGTAGAGGGAGCTTTACTCTGTATCTAACCCCCTGTACCTGCCCTGGGAGTGTTTGATGGGACAGTGTAGATGGAGCTTTACTCTGTATCTAACCCGTGCTGTACCTACCCTGGGGATGTCCGATGGAACAATGTAGCGGGAGATTTACTCTCTATCTCACAAATGCTGAAACTGCCCTGGAATAGTTGGGACAGGGTAGAAGGAGATGTACTCCGTATCTAACCTGTGCTGTACCTGCCCTGGGAATGTCTTGTGGAACAGTACAGAGTGAGCTTTACTCTGTATTTAAACCATGTTGTACCTGCCCTGGGAGTGTTTGATGCGGCAGAGTAGAGGGAGCTTTATTCTGTGTCTAGTATCTATTTTGGAATGCTTGGGACAGGGCAGAGGGAGATATACTCTGTATCTAACCTGTGTTGTAACTGCCCTTGGAATGTCTGGTGGGACAGTGTTGAGGAAGCTTTACTGTGTATCTAAGCAAGGCAAGTATATCCTTCCTTAGATAAGGAGGGCAAAACTGTGCACAGTAGTCCAGGTGTGGTCTCACCAGGGCCCTGTACAATTGTAGAGTGAGGTTTGAGAGGGTTACCCTTGATCAAAATTATGCAGTACTTGCCCTAGGACTGTTTATTTGAAAAGTGTAGAAGGAATTTTACTCTGTATCTAACCAAAGCAGTACTTGCCTTGAGAGTTTTTGATGGAACAGTGTAGAGGGAGCTTTACTCTGTATCTAACCTGTGCTGTACCTGCCCTGGCAGTGTTTGATGAGACAGAATAGAGGGAGCTTTACTCTGTATCTAACCCGTGCTGTACCTGCCCTGGGAGTGTTTGATGGGACAGTGTAGAGGGAGCTTTACTCTGTATCTAACCTGTGCTGTAGCTGCCCTGTTTACACTGTACATTAATGATTTAGACGCGGGGATTAAATGTAGTATCTTCAAATTTGCGGATGACACTAAGTTGGGTGGCAGTGTGAGCTGCGAGGAGGATGCTATGAGGCTGCAGAGTGACTTGGATAGGTTAGGTGAGTGGGCAAATGCATGGCAGATGAAGTATAATGTGGATAAATGTGAGGTTATCCACTTTGGTGGTAAAAACAGAGAGACAGACTATTATCTGAATGGTGACACATTAGGAAAAGGGGAGGTGCAACGAGACCTGGGTGTCATGGTACATCAGTCATTGAAGGTTGGCATGCAGGTACAGCAGGCGGTGAAGAAAGCAAATGGCATGTTGGCCTTCATAGCGAGGGGATTTGAGTACAGGGGCAGGGAGGTGTTACTACAGTTGTACAGGGCCTTGGTGAGGCCACACCTGGAGTATTGTGTACAGTTCTGGTCTCCTAACTTGAAGGACATTCTTGCTATTGAGGGAGTGCAGCAAAGGTTCACCAGACTGATTCCCAGGATGGCGGGACAGACATATCAAGAAAGATTGGATCAACTGGGCTTGTATTCACTGGCGTTCAGGAGAATGAGAGGGGATCACATAGAAACGTTTAAAATTCTAGCGGGTTTCGACAGGTTAGATGCAGGAAGAATGTTCCCAATGTTGGGGAAGTCCAGAACCAGGAGTCACCGTCTCAGGATAAGGGGTAAGCCATTTAGGACCAAGATGAGGAGAAACTTCTTTACCCAGAGAGTGATGAACCTGTGGAATTCTCTACCACAGAAAGTTGTTGCGGCCAATTCACTAAATATATTCAAAAAAGGAGTTAGATGAAGTCCTTACAACTAGGGGGATCAAGGGGTATGGCGAGAAAGCAGGAATGGGGTACTGAAGTTGCATGTTCAGCCATAAACTCATTGAATGGCGGTGCAGGCTCGAACGGCCGAATGGCCTACTCCTGCACCTATTTTCTATGTTTCTATGTTTTCTATGTGTGGTCTCACCAAGGCCCTGTACAATTGTAGAGTGAGGTTAGAGAGAATTACACTGTATCTAAATTATGCTGTACCTACCCTAGGAGTGTTTATTTCGGCAGTGTGGAGGGAGCTTTACTTAGTATCTAACCCATGCTGTACCTGCCCTGGGAATGTCTGATGGGACAGTGTAGTGGGAGAAATTACTCTGTATTTAACCCGTGCTGGAGCTGCCCTCTGAATTTTGATGGGACAGTTCAGAGGGAGCTCTACTCTGTATCTGACCCATGCTGTATATGCCCTGGGAGTGTTTGATGTGACAATGTAGAGGGAGCTTTACTCTGTATCAAACCCCGTGCTCTACCTGTCCTGGGAGTGTTTGATGTGACAATGTAGAGGGAGCTTTACTCTGTATCTAACCCCGTGCTCTACCTGCCCTGGGAGTGTTTGATGGGACAGTGTAGAGGGAGCTTTACTCTGTATCTAACCCCGTGCTCTACCTGCCCTGGGAGTGTTTGATGGGACAGTGTAGAGGGAGCTTTACTCTGTATCTAACCCGTGCTGTACCTGCCCCGGGAGTGTTTGATGGGACAGTGTAGAGGGAGCTTTACTCTGTATCTAACCCCCTGTACCTGCCCTGGGAGTGTTTGATGGGACAGTGTAGAGGGAGCTTTACTCTGTATCTAACCCCCTGTACCTGCCCTGGGAGTGTTTGATGGGACAGTGTGGAGGGAGCTTTACTTTGTATCTGACCCGTGCTTTACCTGCCCTGGGATGTTTGAAATATTGCAGACTGAGATTTACTCGCTCAACCCTGGTAGTGTTTGGGACAGGATGGAGTGAGATTTATTCTGTATCCGTGCAGTACCGGTAGTCCTGACATCAGTAGTTGAGCCCGTGCCTGCTCTCTGCAAGAGCACCTCAGCTAGTCCCACTCCCCCGCCCTTACCCCACAGCCCTGCTAATGTTTTTCTTTCAGATACTTACCCAACTCCCTTTTGAAAGCCATGATTCAGTCTGCCTCCACCACCCTTTCAGGCCGTGCATTCCAGATATTAACCACTCGCTGCGCTAAAAGGTTTTTTCTTGTGTCGCCTTTGGTTCTTTTGCCAATCGCCTTAAATCTGTGTCCTCTGGTTCTCGACCCTTCAGCCAATGGGAATAGTTTATCTCTATCTACTCTGGCAAGACCCCTCATGATTTTGAACTCTATCAAATCTCCTCTCAATCTTCCCTGCTCTAAGGAGACCATAAGAAATAAGAGCAGAAGTAAGCCATTTGGCCCCTCAAGCCTGCTCCGCCATTCAATAAGATCATGGCTGGTCTGATCATGGACTCAGCTCCACTTCCCTGCCCGCTCCCCATAACCCCTTACTTCCTTATCGCTCAAAAATCTGTCTTTCTCTGCCTTAAATATATTCAATGACCCAGCCTCCACAGCACCCTGGGGCAGAGAATTCCACAGATTTACAACCCTCTGAGAGAAGAAATTCTCCCTCATCTCAATCTTATATGGGTGACCCCTTATTCTGAAACTGTGCCCTCTGGTTCTAGATTCCCCCATGAGTGGAAACATCCTCTCTGTATCTACCTTGTGAGCCCCCTCAGTATCTTATATGTTTCAAATAAGATTACCTCTCATTCTCCAATGAGTACAGGCCCAAACTACTCAACCTTTCTTCATAAGCTATCCCCTTCATCTCAGGAATCAACCAAGTGAAGTTTCTCTGAACTGCCTACAATGAAAGTATATAGTTCCTTAAATACGGAGACCAAAACTGCATGCAGTACTCCACCTGTGGCCTCACCAATACCTTGTACAGCTCTAGCAGGACTTATCTGCTTTTATACTCTATCCCCCTTGCAATCTCAGCTTCTCCAGTCTGTCCAGATAACTGAAGTCTCTCATCCAAGGAATCATTCTTGTAAATTTTTTCTGCATCTTCTCCAAGACCTTCACATCATTCCTTAAGTGTGGTGCCCAGAATTGGGCACAATACTCCTGTTGAGGCCAGATCAGTGTTTTGTACAGGTTCATCATATACTTCCACGCTTTTGTACTCTTATACCTCTATTTATAATCAGAGATAGGGTCGAGTGTAATATAAACAGAGACAGGGTCGAGTGTAATATAAACAGAGACATGGTCCAGTGTAATATAAACAGAGACAGGGTCCAGTGTAATATAAACAGAGACAGGGTCCAGTGTAATATAAACAGAGACAGGGTCCAGTGTAATATAAACAGAGACAGGGTCCAGTGTAATATAAACAGAGACAGGGTCCAGTGTAATATAAACAGAGACAGGGTCTAGTGTAATATAAACAGAGACAGGGTCTAGTGTAATATAAACAGAGACAGGGTCTAGTGTAATATAAACAGGGACAGGGTCCAGTGTAATATAAACAAAAACAGGGCCTGGTGTAATATAAACAGAGACAGGGTACAGTGTAATATAAACAGAGACAGGGTCCAGTGTAATATAAACAGAGACAGGGTCTAGTGTAATATAAACAGAGACAGGGTCTAGTGTAATATAAACAGAGACAGGGTCTAGTGTAATATAAACAGAGACAGGATCCAGTGTAATATAAACAGAGACAGGGTCTAGTGTAATATAAACAGAGACAGGGTCCAGTGTAATATAAACAGAGACAGGGTCCAGTGTAATATAAACAGAGACAGGGTCCAGTGTAATATAAACAGAGACAGGGTACAGTGTAATATAAACAGAGACAGGGTACAGTGTAATATAAACAGAGACAGGGTCCAGTGTAATATAAACAGAGACAGGGTCTAGTGTAATATAAACAGAGACAGGATCCAGTGTAATATAAAGAGAGACAGGGTCTGGTGTAATATAAACAGAGACAGGGCCTGGTGTAATATAAACAGAGACAGGGTCCAGTGTAATACAAACAGACAGGGTCTAGTGTAATGTAAACAGGGACAGGGTCCAGTGTAATATAAATAGAGACAGGGTCTAGTGTAATATAAACAGGGACAGGGTCCAGTGTAATATAAACAAAAACAGGGCCTGGTGTAATATAAACAGAGACAGGGTACAGTGTAATATAAACAGAGACAGGGTCCAGTGTAATATAAACAGAGACAGGGTCTAGTGTAATATAAACAGAGACAGGGTCTAGTGTAATATAAACAGAGACAGGGTCTAGTGTAATATAAACAGAGACAGGATCCAGTGTAATATAAACAGAGACAGGGTCTAGTGTAATATAAACAGAGACAGGGTCCAGTGTAATATAAACAGAGACAGGGTCCAGTGTAATATAAACAGAGACAGGGTCCAGTGTAATATAAACAGAGACAGGGTACAGTGTAATATAAACAGAGACAGGGTACAGTGTAATATAAACAGAGACAGGGTCCAGTGTAATATAAACAGAGACAGGGTCCAGTGTAATATAAACAGAGACAGGGTCTAGTGTAATATAAACAGAGACAGGGCCTGGTGTAATATAAACAGAGACAGGGTCTAGTGTAATATAAACAGAGACAGGGTCTAGTGTAATATAAACAGAGACAGGATCCAGTGTAATATAAACAGAGACAGGGTCTAGTGTAATATAAACAGAGACAGGGTCCAGTGTAATATAAACAGAGACAGGGTCTAGTGTAATATAAACAGAGACAGGGTACAGTGTAATATAAACAGAGACAGGGTACAGTGTAATATAAACAGAGACAGGGTCCAGTGTAATATAAACAGAGACAGGGTCCAGTGTAATATAAACAGAGACAGGGTCTAGTGTAATATAAACAGAGACAGGGTCTAGTGTAATATAAACAGAGACAGGATCCAGTGTAATATAAAGAGAGACAGGGTCTAGTGTAATATAAACAGAGACAGGGCCTGGTGTAATATAAACAGAGACAGGGTCCAGTGTAATACAAACAGACAGGGTCTAGTGTAATGTAAACAGGGACAGGGTCCAGTGTAATATAAACAGAGACAGGGTCTGGTGTAATATAAACAGAGACAGGGTCTGGTGTAATATAAACAGAGACAGGGTCTAGTGTAATATAAACAGAGACAGGGTCCAGTGTAATATAAACAGAGACAGGGTCTCGTGTAATATAAACAGAGACAGGGTCCAGTGTAATATAAACAGAGACAGGGTCTAGTGTAATATAAACAGAGACAGGGTCCAGTGTAATATAAACAGAGACAGGGTCTAGTGTAATATAAACAGAGACAGGGTCCAGTGTAATATAAACAGAGACAGGGTCTAGTGTAATATAAACAGAGACAGGGTCCAGTGTAATATAAACACAGACAGGGTCTAGTGTAATATAAACAGAGACAGGGTCTGTTGTAATATAAACAGAGACAGGGTCTAGTGTAATATAAACAGAGACAGGGTCCAGTGTAATATAAACAGAGACAGGGTCTAGTGTAATATAAACAGAGACAGGGTCTAGTGTAATATAAACAGAGACAGGGTCCAGTGTAATATAAACAGAGACAGGGCCTCGTGTAATATAAACAGAGACAGGGTCTAGTGTAATATAAACAGGGACAGGGTCCAGTGTAATATAAACAGAGACAGGGTCTAGTGTAATATAAACAGAGACAGGGTCCAGTGTAATATAAACAGAGACAGGGTCTAGTGTAATATAAACAGAGACAGGGTCTAGTGTAATATAAACAGAGACAGGGTCTAGTGTAATATAAACAGAGACAGGGTCGAGTGTAATATAAACAGAGACAGGGTCCAGTGTAATATAAACAGAGACAGGGTCGAGTGTAATATAAACAGAGACAGGGTCCAGTGTAATATAAACAGAGACAGGGTCCAGTGTAATATAAACAGAGACAGGGCCTCGTGTAATATAAACAGAGACAGGGTCCAGTGTAATATAAACAGAGACAGGGCCTGGTGTAATATAAACAGAGACAGGGTCTAGTGCAATATAAACAGAGACAGGGTCTAGTGTAATATAAACAGGGACAGGGTCCAGTGTAATATAAACAGAGACAGGGTCTAGTGTAATATAAACAGAGACAGGGTCCAGTGTAATATAAACAGAGACAGGGTCGAGTGTAATTTAAACAGAGACAGGGTCTAGTGTAATATAAACAGAGACAGGGTCTAGTGTAATATAAACAGAGACAGGGTCCAGTGTAATATAAACAGAGACAGGGTCCAGTGTAATATAAACAGAGACAGGGTCTAGTGTAATATAAACAGAGACAGGGCCTAGTGTAATATAAACAGGGACAGGGTCTAGTGTAATATAAACAGAGACAGGGTCTAGTGTAATATAAACAGAGACAGGGTCTAGTGTAATATAAACAGGGACAGGGTCCAGTGTAATATAAACAGAGACAGGGTCTAGTGTAATATAAACAGAGACAGGGTCTAGTGTAATATAAACAGAGACAGGGTCTAGTGTAATATAAACAGGGACAGGGTCCAGTGTAATATAAACAGAGACAGGGTCTAGTGTAATATAAACAGAGACAGGGTCTAGTGTAATATAAACAGAGACAGGGTCTAGTGTAATATAAACAGGGACAGGGTCCAGTGTAATATAAACAGAGACAGGGTCTAGTGTAATATAAACAGAGACAGGGTCTAGTGTAATATAAACAGAGACAGGGTCTAGTGTAATATAAACAGAGACAGGGCCGAGTGTAATATAAACAGAGACAGGGTCTAGTGTAATATAAACAGAGACAGGGTCCAGTGTAATATAAACAGAGACAGGGTCTAGTGTAATATAAACAGAGACAGGGTCCAGTGTAATATAAACAGAGACAGGGTCTAGTGTAATATAAACAGAGACAGGGTCCAGTGTAATATAAACAGAGACAGGGTCCAGTGTAATATAAACAGAGACAGGGTCTGGTGTAATATAAACAGAGACAGGGTCCAGTGTAATATAAACAGAGACAGGGTCTGGTGTAATACGGTGCGAACTGGTTTAAAAGCTCTGCAGATCTGATTCAACACCAGTGAGTTCACACTGATGGGAAACAGTTCAGTCGCTCTCACTGTGGGAAGAGGTTCAGTCATTCACCCTCACTGCACACCGACACACTCACACTG
This sequence comes from Pristiophorus japonicus, assembly GCF_044704955.1. Classification (NCBI taxonomy): domain Eukaryota; kingdom Metazoa; phylum Chordata; class Chondrichthyes; family Pristiophoridae; genus Pristiophorus; species Pristiophorus japonicus. The sequence goes on along the minus strand of NW_027254860.1, from coordinate 86,902 downwards.
GGGAGAGACCATTTACCTGCTCCGTGTGTGGGAAGGGATTCACTTGCTCATCCATGCTGCTGAATAAGGGATCAGACATTTAGGACTGAGATGAGGAGAAATTTCCTCACTCAGAGGATGGTGAATCTTTGGAAATCTCTGCTCCAGAGAGCTGTAGGTGCTCAGCCGTTGAGTAGATTCAAGACAGAGGGTGATCATTTTTTGGAAACTAAGGGAATTAAGGGATATAGGGATAGTGCGGGAAGATGGAGTTGAGGTAGAAGATCAGCCATGATCTTGTTGAATGGCAGAGCAGGCCTGAAGGGGCAAAATGGCCGACTCTGGCTCCTATCTGTTATGTTCTTTTATACCGGTGGACACGGCCTGCTCCTGCTCCAGGGCCACCCGGCACAGACCAGACCGCAGGAAGAGAGGCAGGCAGCCAGAGTGACCCCCCCGGGCCCTGTCCATCCTGGGCCTACAAATTGCTGTTCTAGCCAGGCCCAAGAGATGATCATCTGACTTACCCACACCCTCCACACCAAAGATTAGGAACATGGGGCTAAATTGTAACCAAACATCGAAGAGCAAGTTATTATTTAAATGGAGAAAAATTGACAAGTGCTGCAGTACAGCAGGACCTGGGGGTCTGGTGCATGAAACACAAGGTTAGTATGCAGGTACAGCAAGTGATCAGGGAGGCCAATGGAATCTTGGCCTTTATTGCAAAGGGGATAAAGTATAAAAAGCAGGGAAGTCTTGCTCCAGTTATACAGGGTATTGGTGAGGCCACACCTGGAGTACTGCGTGCAGTTTTGGTTTCCATATTTAAGAAAGGATATACTTGCTTTGGAGGCAGTTCAGAGAAGGTTCACTAGGTTGATTCCGGAGATGAGGGGGTTGACTTATGAGGAAAGGTTGAGGAGGTTGGGCCTCTACTCATTGGAATTCAGAAGAATGAGAGGTGATCTTATCGAAACGTATCAGATTATGAGGGGGCTTGACAAGGTGGATGCAGAGAGGATGTTTCCACTGATCGGGGAGATTAGAACTAGAGGCATAATCTTAGAATAAGGGGCCGCCCATTTAAAACAGAAATGAGGAGAAATTTCTTCTCTGAGAGGGTTGTAAATCTGTGGAACTCGCTGCCTCAGAGAGCTGTGGAAGCCGGGTCATTGAATAAATTTAAGAGAGATCGACAGTTTCTTAACCGATAAGGGAATAAGGGGAGCGGGCGGGGAAGTGGACCCGAGTCCATGATCGGATCAGCCATGATCGTATTAAATGGCGGAGCAGGCTCGAGGTGCCGTATGGTCTACTCCTGCTCCTATTTCTTATGACCTTATGTAAAATACTGACAAATGTTAAACTGTTTTGCTGACAAAAGAAATCTCGATTTAACTTTTAAAAGATGAATTGTTTAACAAGGGTTCACACAGACTCACCTGATTGGCCGACTCAGGATTCACCCCTCAAGCACCGCGATTGGTTGCAGAACACGCTGCTCCCTGGGCCCTCCGGCCTCTGAGCTCTCTTCCTGTTGGTTCCCAGAGCAATCAATCATCACTCGCCAACATTACGCTGTTAGATGTAGTTGAGGGGCTCAGAGGAAGAAATAAAATGAGGCCGTGAATCTGAGTTAAGTAAAATTAGAGAAGCATGAGTAAATTTATAAACAAAACTATTTAAAGTCAAATCAAATGAATTGTTGCATTTAATATATTCCTTTTGGGCCAAGTGGGAAACAAGTGATGTGTGGGCTGTGCAGTGTCTGTGCCCGGTTACACAGCGTGTCCCTGGCTCTCCGCTCCAAGTGCACATGTTTCAGCTCACATCCAACTGACTGGATAAACCTCGGCCGTCTAAACCCATCACACAAATATCAGCATTTGATGTAAGTTATGCTAAACCTTTATAAACACTGGTTAGGCCTCAGCTGGCACATTGTGTTCAATTCTGGGCACCACACTTTCAGAAGGATGTCTACACCTTAGAGAGGGTGCAGAAGAGATTTACTAGAATGGTACGAAGGATGAGGGACTTCAGTTATGGGGAGATACTGGAGAAGCTGCAGTTATTCTCCTTGGAGCAGAAAAGGTATAGAGGAGATTTGATAGAGTGTTCAAATTCATGTTTTAATAGACTAAATAAGGAGAAACACTTTCCAGTGGCAGAAGGGTCGGTAACCAGAGGACACAGAGTTCAGGTGATTGGCAAAAGAAGCAGAGGCGACATGAGGGAACATTCTATAAGCAGCAAGTTGTTGTAATCTGGAACGCACTGCCTGATAGGGCGGTGGAAGCAGATTCAATAGTAACTTTCAAACGTGAATTGGATAAATACTAAAGGGACAATATTTGCAGAGCTATGGGGAAAGATCAGGGGAGTGGAATTAACTGGATAACTCTACCATAGAGGTAACAAGGAGGATCGATGAGGGGAGTGCATTTGATGTAGTGGATATGGATTTTAGCAAGGCTTTTGATAAGGTCCCACCTAAGAACAGAAGAAATAGGAGCAGGAGTAGGCCATACGGCCCCTCGAGCCTGCTCCACCATTTAATATGATCTTGGCTGATCCAATCATGGACTCAGGTCCACTTCCCTGCCCGCTCCCCATAACCCCTTATTCCCTTATTGGTTAGGGCAGACTGTTCACAAAAACAAAAGCCCATAGGATCCAAGGCAAAGTAGCAAGTTGGATCCAAAATTGTCTGAGAGGCAGGAAGCAAAGTGTAATGGTTGATGGGTGTTTTTGTGACTGGAAGGCTGTTTCTAGTGGGGTTCCGCAGGGCTCAGTAGTAGGTCCCTGGCTTTTTGTGGTATATATCAATGATTTTGACCTGAGTGTAGGGTATGATTAAGAAGTTTGCAAATTATTAAAAAATTGGCCATGTGGGTTGATAATGAAGAAGAAAGCTGCAGACTGCAGGAAGATATCAATGCACTGGTCAGGTGGGCAGAACAGTGGCAAATGGAATTCAACCCAGTGTGAGGTAATGCATTTGGGGAGGGTGAACAAGGCAAGGGAATACACAATAAATGGTAGGGCACTGAGAAGTGTAGAGGAACAGAGCGACCTTGGAGTGCTTGTCCACAGATCCCTGAAGGGAGCAGGAGAGGTAGATAAGGTGGTTATGAAAGCATTTGGGATACTTGCCTTTATTAGCTGAGGCATAGAATATAAGAGCTTGACACTAAAACACTAGTTAGGCCACAGCTAGAGTACTGTGTGCAGTTGTGGTCACCACATTACAGGAAATATGTGATTACACTAGACAGGGTACAGAGATTTACGAGGTATTGCGTGGACTGGAGAATTTTAACGAAGAGGAAAGATTGAATAGGTGGGGTTGTTTTCTTAGGAAAAGAGACACTGAGGGGAGACCTGATTGAGGTGTATAAAATTATGAGGGGCCCAGATAGAGTGGATGGGAAGGATCTATTTCCTTTAACCGAGGGGTCAATAACTGGAGGGCATAGGTTTAAAGTCATTGGAAGAAGGTTTAGAGGGGAGACCTAATTGAGATATATAAAATTATGAGGGCTCTGGATAGAGTGGATAGCAAGGACCTATTTCTCTTAGCAGAGGGGTCAGCTGTGGCTCAGTGGGTAGCACTCTCGCCTCGGAGACAGAAGGTTGTGGGTTCAAGTCCCACTCCAGGGACTTGAGCACAGAAAGTGTAGGCTGACACTGCAGTGCAGTGCTGAGGGAGTGCTGCATTGTCGGATGAGACGTTAAACCGAGGCTCTGTCTGCTCTCTCCCTCTGATGGCTGTAAAAGATCCCATGGCACTAATTCGACGAAGAGCAGGGGAGTTATCCCCTGTGTCCTGGCCAATATTTATCCCTCAACCACATGGCTGTCTGTGGGATCTTGCTGTGCACAGATTGGCTGCCACATTTCCCACATTACAACAGTGACTATGCTCCAACAGAACTTCATTCTCTGTAAAGAGCTTTGCGACGTCTGGTGGCGGTGAGAGGCGCTATATAAATGTAAGTCTTATATCAATGTAAGCCGAGAGCTGTGCAGTGGGATCAGGCTGGAGAGCTCTGTGCCGGCCGGCAGGGACACGATGGGCCGAATGGCCTCCTTCTGTGATGTCACTGTCTGGGCTTCTATGATGTCACACATCACACCAGCAGCCGCACTGCCTGATGGGTGATTGACAGGCCAGAGTCCGCGCCTGCGGAACGGGAACAGCGCCCCCTCTAGGGCGCCATGGGTAATAACCGCGCATGCCCAGAAGACACAGACCGCCCCCTCCCCCCACACTTGGAGCTGCGCCTGCGCGATCATAAGAACATAAGAATTAGGAACAGGAGTAGGCCATCTAGCCCCTCGAGCCTGATCCGCCATTCAATAAGATCATGGCTGATCTGGCCGTGAACTCAGCTCCACTTACCCACCCTCTCCCCGTAACCCTTACTTCCCTTATTGGTTAAAAATCTATCCATCTGTGACTTGAATACATTCAATGAGCTAGCTTCAACTGCTTCCTTGGGCAGAGAATTCCACAGATTCACAACCCTCTGGGAGAAGAAATTCCTTCTCAACTCGGTTTTAAATTGGCTCCCCCGTATTTTGAGGCTGTGCCCCCTAGTTCTAGTCTCCCCGACCAGTGGAAACAACCTCTCTGCCTCTATCTTGTCGATCCCTTTCATGATTTTAAATGTTTCTATAAGATCACCCCTCATCCTTCTGAACTCCAACGCGTAAAAACCCAGTCTACTCAATCTATCATCATAAGGTAACCCCCTCATCTCCGGAATCAGCCTAGTGAATCGTCTCTGTACCCCCTCCAAAGCCAGTATATCCTTCCTTAAGTAAGGTGACCAAAACTGCATGCAGTACTCCAGGTGTGGCCTCACCAATACCCTATACAGTTGCAGCAGGACCTCCCTGCTTTTGTACTCCATCCCTCTCGCAATGAAGGCCAACATTCCATTCGCCTTCCTGATTACCTGCAAACTAACTTTTTGGATCATACACAAGGACCCCCAGGTCCCTCTGCACCACAGCATGTTGTAATTTCTCCCCATTCAAATAATATTCCCTTTTACTGTTTTTTTCCCCAAGGTGGATGACCTCACACTTTCCGACATTGTATTCCATCTGCCAAACCTTAGCCCATTTGCTTAACCTATCTAAATCTCTTTGCAGCCTCTCTGTGTCCTCTACACAACCAGCTTTCCCACTAATCTTTGTGTCATCTGCAAATTTTGTTACACTGCACTCTGTCCCCTCCTCCAGGTCATCTATGTATATTGTAAACAGTTGTGGTCCCAGCACTGATCCCTGTGGCACACCACTAACCACCGATTTCCAACCGGAAAAGGACCCATTTATCCCGACTCTCTGCTTTCTGTTCGCCAGCCAATTCTCTATCCATGCTAATACATTTCCTCTGACTCCGCGTACCTTTATCTTCTGCAGTAACCTTTTGTGTGGCACCTTATCGAATGCCTTTTGGAAATCTAAATACACCACATCCATCGGTACACCTCTATCCACCATGCTCGTTATACCCTCAAAGAATTCCAGTAAATTAGTTAAACATGATTTCCCCTTCATGAATCCATGCTGCGTCTGTTTGATTGCACTATTCCTATCTCGATGTCCCGCTATTTCTTCCTTAATGATAGTTTCAAGCATTTTCCCCACCACAGATGTTAAACTAACCGGCCTATGGTTACCTGCCTTTTGTCCGACCCCTTTTTTAAACAGAGGCGTTACATTCGCTGCTCTCCAATCCTCAGGTACCTCCCCAGAGTCCAGAGACCGGGTCCTGTGGCCCAGAGAGAGACCGGGTCCTGTGGCCCAGAGAGAGACCGGGTCCTGTGGCCCAGAGACCGGGTCCTGTGGCCCAGAGACCGGGTCCTGTGGTCCGGAGAGAGACCAGGTCCTGTGGCCCAGAGAGAGACCGGGTCTTGTGGTCCGGAGAGAGACCGGGTCCTGTGGCCCGGAGACCGGGTCCTGTGGCCCAGAGAGAGACCGGGTCCTGTGGCCCAGAGAGAGACCGGGTCCTGTGGCCCAGAGAGAGACCGGGTCCTGTGGCCCAGAGAGAGACCGGGTCCTGTGGTCCGGAGAGAGACCGGGTCCTGTGGCCCAGAGAGAGACCGGGTCCTGTGGTCCGGAGAGAGACCGGGTCCTGTGGTCCAGAGAGAGACCGGGTCCTGTGGCCCGGAGACCGGGTCCTGTGGCCCAGAGAGAGACCGGGTCCTGTGGTCCGGAGAGAGACCGGGTCCTGTGGCCCGGAGACCGGGTCCTGTGGCCCAGAGACCGGGTCCTGTGGCCCAGAGACCGGGTCCTGTGGCCCAGAGAGAGACCGGGTCCTGTGGTCCGGAGAGAGACCGGGTCCTGTGGCCCAGAGAGAGACCGGGTCCTGTGGTCCGGAGAGAGACCGGGTCCTGTGGTCCGGAGAGAGACCGGGTCCTGTGGCCCGGAGACCGGGTCCTGTGGCCCAGAGAGAGACCGGGTCCTGTGGTCCGGAGAGAGACCGGGTCCTGTGGCCCGGAGACCGGGTCCTGTGGCCCAGAGACCGGGTCCTGTGGCCCAGAGACCGGGTCCTGTGGCCCAGAGAGAGACCGGGTCCTGTGGCCCAGAGAGAGACCGGGTCCTGTGGTCCGGAGAGAGACCGGGTCCTGTGGCCCGGAGACCGGGTCCTGTGGCCCGGAGAGAGACCGGGTCCTGTGGCCCGGAGAGAGACCGGGTCCTGTGGTCCGGAGAGAGACCGGGTCCTGTGGTCCGGAGAGAGACCGGGTCCTGTGGTCCGGAGAGAGACCGGGTCCTGTGGCCCGGAGACCGGGTCCTGTGGTCCGGAGAGAGACCGGGTCCTGTGGCCCGGAGACCGGGTCCTGTGGTCCGGAGACCGGGTCCTGTGGTCCGGAGACCGGGTCCTGTGGTCCGGAGACCGGGTCCTGTGGCCCGGAGACCGGGTCCTGTGGTCCGGAGACCGGGTCCTGTGGTCCGGAGAGAGACCGGGTCCTGTGGTCCGGAGACCGGGTCCTGTGGCCCAGAGACCGGGTCCTGTGGCCCAGAGACCGGGTCCTGTGGCCCAGAGAGAGACCGGGTCCTGTGGTCCGGAGAGAGACCGGGTCCTGTGGTCCAGAGAGAGACCGGGTCCTGTGGTCCGGAGACCGGGTCCTGTGGTCCGGAGAGAGACCGGGTCCTGTGGCCCGGAGAGAGACCGGGTCCTGTGGTCCGGAGAGAGACCGGGTCCTGTGGTCCGGAGACCGGGTCCTGTGGTCCGGAGAGAGACCGGGTCCTGTGGTCCGGAGACCGGGTCCTGTGGTCCGGAGAGAGACCGGGTCCTGTGGTCCGGAGTCGGGTCCTGTGGCGCGGGGCCTTCCGGGGAAAGGTGTTTGTGTCCGTTAAAGAGCCGCGATCGGTGACGTAAAGTGAGTTTTCTCCGCTCCGATTGGGTAGAGAATGGCGCGGGGGGGGAGGGGGAGAATAAAGGCAAATCCAAACCTGAGAGTCCGCACATCCGGGTCCCCGACACACGTCACACAGTCTGGCGGAGCGCGCTCGAGGGACACGTGACCCGGGCCCACGGCCTGATTGACGGGAGCTTCCGACCAATGGGGAGCGAGCGGGGCGGGGCTGGAGGAGCGAGCTGGCGGCGGGTCCTCCAACCAATCGGGGAGCCAGAGGGGCGGGACCTGTGCCGCTGATTGGCTGAGCCGCAACAACAACAACTGGTATTTACACACGTCACAAAAGGCGGGAAGGCGCTTCCCAGCGCGCGGTGTGAGAGTGTTCCAGGACAAACACATTGGGCCCCGAGACACAACAATCAGTGAAGGCCGGGGAGCGACAGGCCGCTCACAGAGGCGGCTTTTAAACAGCGGCTTGTCGGGGGACACAGAGGGAGAGCTTCAGGGAGGGACTTCCCGAGCCTGGGGCCCAGGCAGCTCAAGGCACGGCCACCGCTGGTGGAGCCATTCTAATCCGGGATGGTCAAGGCCAGAGTTAGAGGCTGTCTCAGGGGGAGGGATGGTCAAGGCCAGAGTTAGAGGCTGTCTCAGGGGGAGGGAGGGTCAAGGCCAGAGTTAGAGGCTGTCTCAGGGGGAGGGAGGGTCAAGGCCAGAGTTAGAGGCTGTCTCAGGGGGAGGGAGGGTCAAGGCCAGAGTTAGAGGCTGTCTCAGGGGGAGGGAGGGTCAAGGCCAGAGTTAGAGGCTGTCTCAGGGGGAGGGAGGGTCAAGGCCAGAGTTAGAGGCTGTCTCAGGGGGAGGAGGTCACAGAGATAGGGAGGGTCAAGGCCAGAGTTAGAGGCTGTCTCAGGGGGAGGGGGGTCACAGAGATAGGGAGGGTCAAGGCCAGAGTTAGAGGCTGTCTCAGGGGGAGGGAGGTCACAGAGATAGGGAGGGTCAAGGCCAGAGTTAGAGGCTGTCTCAGGGGGAGGGAGGGTCAAGGCCAGAGTTAGAGGCTGTCTCAGGGGGAGGGGGGTCACAGAGATAGGGAGGGGCGAGGCCGTGGAGGGATTTGTAAACCAGGAGGAGAATTTTGAAATCGAGGCGTTGCTTAACCGGGAGCCAATGTCGGTCAGTGAGCACAGGGGTGGTGGGTGATCCTGACCAACGGATCCATTACAGACACCCTCAAAGCCTCCCTGATAACCTGCAACATCCCCACCGACACCTGGGAGTCCCTGGCCAAAGACCGCCCTAAGTGGAGGAAGTGCATCCGGGAGGGCGCTGAGCACCTCGAGTCTCATCGCCGAGAGCATGCAGAGACCAAGCGCAGGCAGCGGAAGGAGCGTGCGGTAAACCTGTCCCACCCTCCCTTTCCCTCAATGACTATCTGTCCCACCTGTGACAGGGACTGTGGTTCCCCTGTTGGACTGTTCAGCCACCTAAAGACTCATTTATAGAGTGGAAGCAAGTCCTCCTCGATTGCGAGGGACTGCCTGTGATGCTCCTTCAGGATCTGTCCTTTCCCAACACTCTCCAGTTGTGACCAACCATTAACTGTGTTGCTGCCCACAGATGTTGCTTGAGCCGCGGACACTTGCAGCATCTTGTGTTTGTGTGGCCACAGACACTTTCCCTTCAGCACCGCGCGCCCTGGATTGTTCACTGATTGATTGATTGGTGCCGCGGCCCCGGCCCCCGCCGCTGATTGGTGCGGAGCAGCGTGCGCTGGTGCCCCGTGCCGCCCCGCCATTGGCTGCGGGCTGAGTGTTGCGCGGGTTGGAGGTTTGTTGGCGGCTCCGCTCGTGGCCTTTGAGCTCGGTGGCCCGGGTGAGGCGGGGCGGAGTTGTGTGCAGGCGCGGGGCCAGCCTATTGTGGGAGATGACCCGCGGAGGATGGAGGAGCGGCCCGGGCAGCGCGCCCAGCCTCCCTGCGGACTCACGTACACGCGCGGGCGGCCAGATTCCGTCGCCGAGTCGGCAGCGGCCGTGGGACACCTTTGGGCGGGGACGGGACTTGGTTACTGTCGGGGGTTGCGGGCGTTCGGCCGCCATCTTTGGGCAGCACGGGTCCGCCCACCGCGGGGAGCAGGGAGCGACAGGGGCGGGGCTTCCCCCACGTCACAATGTGTTCCATTGTCCCGCTGCAGGATGGAGGCCAGTGACATGAACACATGAGAACATCAGAAATAGGAGATGAGTCGCCATTTGGCCCCTCGGGCCTGCCGCCATTCAATAAGATGATGGCTGCAGCATCTGGGGTGGTTCTCCTTGGAGCAGTGAAGGTGCAGGGCAGGTTTAACAGGTGCTCACTGTCAGGAAGGCTTTAGATTGAGTCAGGGAACAGAGTGGTTCTGCTCACACAATCAGAGAATGGTTACAGCACGGAAGGCCATTCGGCCCCTCGAGCCCTTGCCGGCTCCCAGTGAGTCCCACTGCCCCGCCCTTTCCCCCAGCCCAGATACTTATCCAATTCCCTTTTGAAAGCTGTGATTGAGTCTGCCTCCAACTCCCTTTCAGGCCGTGCATTCCAGATCCTAACCACTCGCTGCGTAAAATAGATTTTTCTCATGCAGCTTTTGGTTCTTTTGCCAATCACCTTAAATCCGTCTCCTCTGGTTCTCGACCCTTCCACCAATGGGAACAGTATCTCTCTATCTACTCTGTCCGGACCCCTCCTGATTTTGAACACTTCTCTGCTCCAAGGAGAACAACCCCAACTTCTCCAGTCAATGCACGGAACAAGTCCCTCATCTCGTGAATCATCCTTGTAAATATTTTCTGCACCCTCTTTGAGGCATCACATCCTAATGTGTGGTGCCCAGAATTGGACACAATGCTCCAGTTGAGGCCGAGCCAGTGTTTTACAAAGGTTCATCATAACCTCCTTGCTTTTGTACGCCACGCCTCTGATGCCCAGGATCTGCAAGCTTTTTAAACTGCTTTCTCAACCTGTCCTGCCACCTTCAGCGATTTGTGCCCCTAAACCCGCAGGTCTCACTGTTCATGCACCCGCTTTAGGAATATGCCCTTTAGTTTATGCTTCTCTAATTTTATTTCGTAATTCAGATTCACAGCCTCATTTTATTTCTTCCTCTGAGCCTCTCAACTTCATCTGGCAGCGTAATGTTGGCGAGTGGTGATTGATTGTCCTGGGAACCAACAGGAAGAGAGCTCAGAGGCCGGAGGGCCCAGGGAACAGCGTGTTCTGCAACCAATCGCGGTGCTTGTGGGGTGGATCCTGAGTCGGCCAATCAGGTGAGTTTGTGCTTTTAACAATTAATTTTTTTAAAGTTAAGTCGAGATTCCTTTTGTCAACAAAACAGTTTAACATTTGTCAGTATTTTATTTCCCTGGAGTTCCTATTATGAGTTTCAGACACTTCAGTGCCAAGTGGACCAGGTGTTTAAAGGTCATTCATTTCCCTCTTTCCATGTTGCTGTTAGTTAAAGGGACAGAGATTGATTTCCCCTCATTATGTATTTGTAGAAGTTAAAGTAACATCCTTCCTGTTGGTACTGAGTCACATTCTGTGCTGGGCGCGATGGCTGGTGGCATCAGCCTTTAAAATACTCAATCCTTTTGTTCAGATGGAATACAATGTCGGAAAGTGTGAGGTCATCCACCTTGGGAAAAAAAACAGTAAAAGGGAATATTATTTGAATGGGGAGAAATTACAACATGCTGTGGTGCAGAGGGACCTGGGGGTCCTTGTGCATGAAACTCTTTTTGAGTTTATCTATAAAAAACATTAAACCGTGCCACCCGGCCTGGATGACACACCAGACATTTACAAGGCCCCTTTTTATCCTTTTTTTGGTTTTTCTTTGTGTTTTTTCTTTTTTTTGTTTTTCTTTTGCGCACTAAAATCACATTTTTCCCCAGTGCCCCCTATAAAAGGGAAGGGGGACACTAAAAGCACTGGCAATTAAAACAAATTAAACTTTAAAACGTAAAATCAAATTAAAATTTGGTTGCCGGGCGTGATGATGCACTCCAGTCCCTCCGGTGCCCACCTCTCGCGGAAGGCCGCGAGCGTACCGGTGGACACCGCGTGCTCCATCTCCAAGGACACCCTGGACCGGATGTAAGAGCGGAAGAGAGGCAGGCAGTCAGGTTGAACGACCCCCTCGACCGCCCGCTGCCTGGACCGGCTGATGGCACCCTTGGCCGTGCCCAGGAGCAGTCCTACGAGGAGGCCTTCGGACCTACCCGCTCCCCTCCGCACAGGGTGCCCAAAGATCAGGAGAGTGGGACTGAAGTGCAGCCAGAATTTCAGGAGCAGCCCCTTTAAATAATGGAACAGGGGCTGCAACCTCGTGCACTCAATAAAAACATGGAACACGGACTCTTCCAGACCGCAGAAATTGCAGGCGGCCTGGGAGTCCGTGAACCAGCTTAAAAATTTGTTGCTCGGCACTGCTCCGTGCACCACCCTCCAGGCCAAGTCCCCGATGAATAGTGGGAGGACCCCTGCGTAGAGTGCCCTCCATCGGGGACCACCGCCTCCTCCGGACGGCAAGATGGTACGCCATGGCGTGTCCGGACGGCCGGCGAGGATGGCAAAGTTGAGAGTGTGCAGGAGCAGCCCGTACAGGAAACCCCTCCGCGCGGAACTGAAAGGCACGGAGGGGACTTCCTCGAGGCGGCTCAAGTTGTGAGGCGCAGGCCCCCGAGGGAGGTTCCGTGATTTGGCGCCGATGAGGAATTCCGTCCGGACGGGGGTCAGTTCGGACGGGATCTCCCCACGTGCTTGAGCCTCCTCGATGCACCTAACGGAGTCAGGGCCCAGAGCTGTTTTTAGCGACTCGATGGCATCGGCCGCGTGACGGACGTTGGCAGAGTTTAGGCGCCGCGCCAGCGTGCCTGGCGCCATCCAGCCCGCTCCTCCGCCATCGAGCAGGTCCCTGACCCTAGTCACCTCACCAGCCACAGCCCTCTCTTACGACCACCACATAAAACCTCGGTCGTGGAGGTACGGATTCCCGAGCAGCGGCTCCTGCAGGACGGCCGCCACTCCAGCCGGCGGAGAGCTGCGCTTGGTGGAGACTTTGTTCCAGACCCTGATGAGGTCCCTGTAAAAGACAGGCAGCTCCCGGAGGGTGGTCCTGACACCCCCCAAGTTCACAAACAGGAGCTGCGTGTCGTAGTTGAGGTCGCGCTGCTGGCGGAAGAAATACGTCGCCAGAGCACACCACCTAGGAGGGGGCTCGACGTAAAGGTATCTCTGCAGGGTCTGAAGACGGAAAGTCGCGAGCTGGGCGCTGACGCACACCAACGACTGACCGCCCTCCTCAAGCGGGAGACTCAAGACCGCGGCAGAGACCCAGTACTTCCTGTTGTTCCAGAAAAAGTCCACCAGCTTCTTCTGTATCTTGGCGACAAACGCAGGGGGAGGGGTCAAAGTGACCAGCCGGTACCACAACATTGCGGCCACCAGCTGGTTTATGACTAGCGCTCGACCCCTGTAGGACAGCACTCTGAGCAGTCCTGTCCAGCGCCCTAGGCGAGCAGCGACCTTGGCCTCCAGCTCCTGCCAGTTCGCCGGCCAGGCTCCCTCGTTGGGGCTAAGGTAGACTCCCAGATAGAGGAGATGGGTCGTGCTCCAGGCAAAAGGCCTGAGCTCCTCTGGTGGGTCAGTGGCGGGTGGACTCCCTGCCGGGAGTCCGGAACATTTCTCCCAGTTGATCCTGGCGGAGGACGCGGCCGAGTAAATCTCCTGGCACTCACGCATCCTCCGCAGGTCAGCGGGATCCTCTACCGCGAGGAGCACGTCATCGGCGTAAGCCGAGAGGACGACCTCCACGCCCGGCCCTTGCAGAGCCAGTCCCGTCAACCTCGTCCGCAAGAGGCGCAGGAAAGGCTCCACGCAAACGGCGTATAACTGGCCGGACATGGGGCATCCCTGGCGCACCCCTCTCCTAAAGCGAAGGGGCGCCGTCAAGGACCCGTTAACCTTAATCAGACACTCCGCGGCGGCGTACAAAAGTCGGATCCGGGCGACGAAATGCGTCCCGAACCCGAAAGCGCGCAGAGTTCCGAGCAGATAGTCGTGATCCACCCTGTCGAACGCCTTCTCTTGGTCGAGGGATAGGAAGGCGACCGACAGACCAGCCTCCTGGGAACAATGGATGAGGTCCCGGACCAGATGGATGTTATCGTGGATTGTCCGGCCCGGGACCGTGTAGGACTGGTCGGGGTGGATCATGTGGTCCAGCACGGCACCAAGGCGAGCAGACATCGCCCTGGCGAAGATTTTGTAGTCCGTGCTGAGGAGGGAGAATGGGCGCCAGTTCTTAAGGAGGCGGAGATCGCCCTTCTTAGGCAGCAGGACGATGACTGCCCTGCGCCAAGAGAGGGGCATCTCCCCGGTCGCCAGACTTTCCCCCAGGACCCGCGCGTAGTCGCTCCCCAGGACGTCCCAGAATGCCCTGTGGAACTCCACGGTCAGCCCGTCCAGCCCCGAGGCTTTTCCCCTTGAGAGCCGGGCGAGGGCACCGGTCAGCTCCGCCAGGCTTAGCGGAGCTTCCAGATTTTCGTCGCCCTCCGGGCTGACCTTCGGCAGGTCCTCCCACAAAACTCTACACGCTTCCTCGCTGGACGGATCCGGAGAGAACAGAGCCCCGTAATATTCACGGGCCCTGTTGTTGACGCCCTCCGGATCCGAGACGAGAGAGCCGTCGTCGGCCAGCAGCGTCAAGAGCTGCTTACGGACACTCTGTCTTTTTTCCAGCGAGTAGAAGAAGGGGGAGCCGCGGTCCAGATCCCGCAGGAACCGGATCCGCGACCTCACGAACGCACCTCGGGACCCGACGAGCTGCAGGTCCTTCAGCGCGGCCTTCTTCGCTTCGTACACCGTCCGCAGGGCCGGGTCCTGGACGACTTGACCGAGACGGGACTCTAGGTCGACCCCCTCACGTACTCTTGACAGAAGACGCGGACGTGAGCCTTGCCCACGTCCCACCATAGCCTCAAGGAGGGGAAGCCCCCCTGCTTCCTTCTCCAGTCGGACCAGAATCGACGGAACGAGTCCTGGAACCGCACGTCCTCCAGCAGCCGGTTGTTAAAGTGCCAGTACGCGAACCCCGTCCTCGCGCGGAGCGAAGCGAGCTCCGCCCACACCAGGTGGTGGTCCGAACACGGCACCGGCCGCATGGAGGCCGCCGGGACGCAGGAAACATACGCCCGAGACACGTAAAGGCGGTCGACTCTGGACCATCCTACTCCAGGCCTCACCCAAGTAAAGGCGCTGGAGTCGGGGTGGAGATTTCGCCAGACGTCCACCAAGTCGAAGGACCCGACCAGGTCCCTCAACTTCTCCATCGCCGTCATGCTCTGCGGGGCACCGGAGTGGTCCCTCGCCTCGAGGGTGCAGTTAAAATCCCCCCCGAGGACAATGCAGTCGCCGACGTCAACGGAGCCAAGAAGAGCGGACACTTCTTCGAAGAAGCGCGTTTGCTGCGGGCCGGGATGAGGGGCGTACACGTTCACGAGATGGAGCAGCACGTCCCCCAGGCGAACCGTTACGTGCAGCAAGCGGCCTGGCACGGGCTCCTCGACCCCCAAGATCTCCGGCTGAAAATGCGGGGCCAACAAGATGGCCACCCCACTAGAAATGGCGGTGAGGTGGCTCATGCGGACCTCTCCTTGCCATTCCAGGAGCCACGTGGCTTCGTCTCCCGGAACGGTGTGGGTTTCTTGCAGGAAGCACACCGCATATTTCCCCTCCACCAGGAGCGAAAAATTGTTAAATCTACGGTGTGCCCCTCTGCCGCCGTTGATGTTGAGGCTGGCTCTGGTTATCTTCATGGCAAAAGCATAGTGCAACCTCTACCTAACCTATTGTGGGGGAGGGAGTGGAGTCGTTTGTTGACCTCCACTCCATCAGCAGCCCAGCGAGGAACCTTTTGAGCCGGCGCAGCTCAAGACCTTGCGCCTTTGATAAGGGCCCGCCCGCGGCCATGGTTTTAGCGGCGGTGCGGACGGACGCGATGAGCAGCCCCGGCTCGGACCATCTTTCCCGGGCCAGATGGGCTCAGTTGCGGCGACCCTGGCTCTGGACCAAAAAGTCCCGGAGTTCCTTTGCAGGAATGAGGGGGGACTCAGCGGCGGGCACGAGGAGATCCACTGCCTCACTGGCGATGGACTCGAGATCTTCTCCCGAGTCCCCCACCGAGTCCCCGTCCCCCTCCGGGAGGTCGCCGCCAGCAGCCGGCCCGTCGACCGCACGAGGTACGGCAAACGGCCCGGCCGCTCCATCCGACCCTGGCTCTGCCCCGATCCCACCCCCAGGATCGTCGGCAGAGGAGTCCCCACTGGGCTCTTTTAAAACCGGTGCTGCGTCAGGAAGCGACAGCGGAAGGGGTTCCTCCTCCGCCCCAGGAGCCGGGGAACACGGAGAGACCTGGTCAAAGAAATGTTCCAGGTCCTCCAAGTACCTCAGCTCCAAAGTAGGGGGCGAGGGTTGTTGTTCTTCCCCCTCCCCGCTGCCACCCCCCGGCCCAGCGTGTACAGAATCATTAAAATTGCTAATACTTTCTGCCGGGCCGAGCGACTCCCGGGGGAAGTTGGTTAATAGCTGGGCGGGCTCAGGTTCGGCCTTTTCGGCCCCACCCGCCTCAGTCCCCGGGACGCTCGACCCGGCGGCAACGCATTCCTCCACTGGCCCCACGCCCCCCACGACAGGCAGATCTTCCACGCCATCCCCGGGAGGCAGAGGCTGGGCAGCCTCGACTGTCTCACCCTCCCCGGGGACAGACTCCTCTCGCCTACGGCGCAGTTTGGGGGCACTGGTGGGGGACGCGGGACACGCGGCGGGCACCGACTCCTCCGCGGAGGGATGTTGTTCCCCCTCCGCCTCATTGGAGCGGCGCCTCCTTTTGTTCCTGGGGGGGCGCGGAGGCAGGGAGACCTCCATGTCTGCCGAGGCCTCCCGCTCCACTCCCCCCTTTTTCTTATCTTGCCCGCGCCCGAGCCCCTCTGCGGTATTGGTCAAGGGCACGGGCTCAGGGCACCCCGCGCTCGTCGGTGACAGGGTTGGGCCGAGTGCAGTGATTGGGCTGTCTGGCGCACTGAGGGAACCCGCCTCTAGATGTTTCACCTTGTTCCGCGCCTTCCTTCCGATCGGACGCTCTCCCTCCCCCCCCGCTGAAGGCCGTGAAAACAAAGGCCTCCGACGATGCCCGCGCACCTACGGCTCCCGGCACGCGGACGCAAATAGGGGGAGGGGTGGCGGCGGCGCCAGCCTTGGCCGCCCTCGGTGGTTTGTCGGCCCTGGAGGCGGGGCAGTTTTTACGAACATGCCCCACCTCCCTGCAGGCATGGCACCGCACGACGTCCGACGTCCAGAAGACGCGGTAGGCAGTCCCCTCGTGCACCACATTAAATGATCCCTCCGTCGTCTCCTCCCGCGCCAGCCGGACAAAGAGCTGGCGGCGGAAGGAGAACACGTGGCGCAGGCTGTTCTCCCTGAGGCCGAGCGGTATGGGGTTGATCCCCGACCTTACCTCCCCCAGTTGGTGTAGGTGAGGGAGGAGGAGCTCAGCGGGAACAAAGGGCGGGACGTTTGAAAGGATGACCCTCTGCGCGGCGGCCTCGAGAGGGTCCACCGGCAGGAACGTCCCGCCCACCGTGAGCCCCTTTTCAAGGGGCAGGGACACCGCCCGCTCTGACCCCAGGAAGAATACACCCTTCCCAGACATCTTGGAGGCTGCGACAATGGCCGAGGGGCCGACTACCCCAGCCATCGCCCGCACGCACTCCTCAATGCTCATTGTGGGGTGAGTGTAGCTCTTGACCCTGTGTTTCTTTGTTATAAGTGTAAAAGGTGGCAGGGCAGCAGGAGACGCAGGAGGCGCCGTGGATGTGGACGCTGCCTGCGCATATGTCTTTGCTGGCCCTGCCACCGGCGTGGATGGGGTCACCATCACAGGGTCCCTTTAAGGGCTACACCCACCCCAAAGTCACAGGCCTTAATGGTCTTTAATTGGCCTCGTTTGTGTTTTGAGCAGAGGGAGCTCTTAATGGGGCACACCTCTCCACTAGTTGGCAATTGGGGAGGGGCCTTGCTCCCTCTACTCAGTTGTCTTAATTGTTTTACAATTAGGAGGAAAGGGGCTCTCAGAGAGAGAGGGAAGAGGCAGAGAGAGAAAGAGTGGGGCCGGGTGGGAAAGAGGGAAGCTGTGAGGGCAGGTCTCCCCTCACAGCGATGGGTGGGTGTTTCTTGGTGTGCACTCCCCAGATGGCAAAAAACACAGTCTTTGTTGATGGTCTTCGGGTGGGGGGAGAAAATGTCTTCACCTGGGGTAGCTGGAGCCACCCAGGCACACACTCCCAACGATGTGTAATAGGGTGATTAAAGATTCTTCAGCCAGGTCGCTCCAGCTATCCCAGGCTAGGCAATGGGGGAGGGGTGCTTCAGTGGTGTGTGGGGCCTAGCTGTAAGCAAGACCCCCACACACCCCCCCCCCTCCGCGATGTTCCGGCCCTTGAAAGGTCTTCTTTCCTCCCCCCACCGATACAACAAAGTCTTTCAGGGAATGCACCAAAACACACCCACCTGTCGAAGATTGTAGAAATGGCTCTCCCTCCTTCCACACTGGATGGTGTTTTCTCAGGTTGTTCTTTTCCCCCTCTCTCCAACTCTCTGTAGCAGTAATAAATGATACATTTTCTGCTCTCCTCCTCTCCCTCTGGACGTTGAATTGTAGTAAGCCCCCTCCTCTTCTTCCTGGGCTGGTCTTAGGGCTCACTCTTGGCCTTCCAGGCAGGAGCAAAGCAGGGAGTTCCTTTTCTCACCACAGCACAGCTCCAACTGAATAGGCCACGCCTCCAAAGCTCCACCATTGGTCCACAGAACTCTTTTTGTGAGAAAATTAAAACATTAAATCGTTAAATCATGTCCCCCCTGATCTGGGGGGGCGCACCAAACATTTCCAAAGCCCTTTTTTTGTGTTTTTTTTGGGGGGGGGGTTTTGTGTTTTTGTTTTTTTTTAAGTTTTTTTTTGGGCACTAACATCATTTTTTTCCTCCAAGTGCCCCCTATAAAAGCGGAGGGGGACACTTAAAAAAAACACCGGCAATTAAAACAAATTAAACTTTAAAATATAAAATCAAATTAAAATTTGGTTGCCGGGCGTGATGATGCACTCCAGTCCCTCCGGTGCCCACCTCTCGCGGAAGGCCGCGAGCGTACCGGTGGACACCGCGTGCTCCATCTCCAAGGACACCCTGGACCGGATGTAAGAGCGGAAGAGAGGCAGGCAGTCAGGTTGAACGACCCCCTCGACCGCCCGCTGCCTGGACCGGCTGATGGCACCCTTGGCCGTGCCCAGGAGCAGTCCTACGAGGAGGCCCTCGGACCTACCCGCTCCCCTCCGCACAGGGTGCCCAAAGATCAGGAGAGTTGGACTGAAGTGCAGCCAGAATTTCAGGAGCAGCCCCTTTAAATAATAAAACAGGGCCATTGGTCCACAGATCCCCTGAAAGTTGCAGGCCAGGTAGATAAGGTGGTTAAGAAGGCATGTGGAATACTTGCCTTTATTAGTCGAGGCATGGAATACAAGAGCAAGGAGGTTATGCTTGAAATGTATAAAACACTGGTCAGGCTGCAGCTGGAATACTGTGTGCAGTTCTGGTCACCACATTACAGGAAAGATGTGATTGCACTGGAACGGTGCAGAGGAGATGTACAAGAATGTTACAATAATTTTGGCTATGAGGAAAGATAGTCGATGCTGGGTCTGTTTTCTTTGAGACAGAGGAGGCCGAGGGGAGACCTGATTGAGGCGTATCAGGTTATGAGGGCCTGTATAGAATGGATAGGAAGCCCTGTTTTCTTTGGCGGAGGGGTCAACAATCAGGGGACATAGATTTAAAGTAATTTAGATGAGATATGAGGGCAAATTTCTTCACCCAGAGAGAGATAGGGGTCTGTAACTCCCTGTGTGAAAGTGTGGTAGAGGCAGCAAGCCTCGTCACATTTAAAAAAATACTTCGATGTGCAATTGAAGTGCTGAAACCTACAGGGCTACGGACCAAGAGCTGGAAAGTGGGATTCGGCTGGATAGCTCTTTGTCGGCCGGCACGGATACAATGCGCCGAAATGGCCTCTTGCTGTGCTGTAAATTTCTATGATTCTATGAAATGCTCCCAGAGCAGGTACAGCACGGGTTAGGTACAGAGTAACGCTCTCTCTACACTGTCCCATCAAACACTCCCAGGGCAGGTACAGCACGGGTTAGATACAGAGTAAAGCTCCCTCTACACTGTCCCATCAAACACTCCCAGGGCAGGTACAGGGGGTTAGATACAGAGTAAAGCTCCCTCTACACTGTCCCATCAAACACTCCCAGGGCAGGTACAGCACGGGTTAGATACAGAGTAAAACTACCTCTACACTGTCCCATCAAACACTCCCAGGGCAGGTACAGCACGGGTTAGATACAGAGTAAAACTACCTCTACACTGTCCCATCAAACACTCCCAAGGTATGTGCGACACTGATGCTGAGTGAAGCGAGGAATGGATGAGGGTTTCAGCAGAGGCTGAGCTGAGGCAGGGGTGGAGACGGGCGATGTTACGGAGGTGGAAATAGGCGGTCTTGGTTATGCTGGGGATATGTGGTCAGGGCATTCTGGGTAAGATCGTCCGTCAGTTTCATAGAATGAAACAACACAGAAGGAGGCCGTTCGGCCCATCATACCCATGCTGACTCTATGGTAGAGCTATCCAGTTAATTCCACTCCCCTGCTCTTTCCCCATAACTCTGCAAATATTGTCCCTTTAGTATTTATCCAATTCACGTTTGAAAGTTACTATTGAATCTGCTTCCACCGCCCTATCAGGCAGTGCGTTCCAGATTGCAACAACTCGCTGTTTTCTGCCCTTTACCCAACTTCCTCTCCACACTGCCCCACTCCCTTTAACACCGTGAGCCTTAATTTGATCAACAAGCCTCCTGTCCGGTACCTGATCAAACACCTTTTAACAATCCATCCTCACAACATCCCCTGCATTTCCTTTCTCACTGCACTGTGTTACTTCCTGAAATAATCCCTGCTGTGTGTCCTGAATGAATCCATTTCACTACCAAACGTTGCAATGTTTGCTCCAGCCCACAGGGTTCCATCTGTTTAAAGCCACAACACAAAGCTCCAGTTTCCTCCTGGAGTTTAGAGAAATCAGCTTCAACAATGGGGCAGAGTTTCAGCCAATGAGGGAGATCCGGGCTCAGCCCCGCCCACTGGGTCTCACAAGTCCCGCCCCTCACACACTCTGATTGGTTGGAGGACCATCCGACTACGAGCTCCAGCCCCGCCTCGCTCTTCCGAACCCCTGGGGGGGGGTCTTCACACACACAGCGAGTGTGGGCCCAGGCCCGAGAGACAACACTCCGCATTATCCGCTCCCCACAACTACCCACCAGTTTCAGACACAAACTCCGGGACAACCCGGAAGTGCTGGGAAATCCCCAGCGAGTCAGGGAGCGTCTGTAAATGGAGGAGAAATGGGGACCGGTCAGGGAGCGTCTGTAAATGGAGGAGAAATGGGGACCGGTCAGGGAGCGTCTGTAAATGGAGGAGAATTGGTGACTGGTCAGGGAGTGTCTAGAAATGGGGACTGTCAGGGAGTGTCTGTAAATGGATAAATGGGGACTGGTCAGGGAGTGTCTGTAAATGGAGGAGAAATGGGGACAGGTCAGGGAGCATCTGTAAATGGAGGAGAAATGGGGACCGGTCAGGGAGTGTCTGTAAATGGAGGAGAAATGGTGACTGGTCAGGGAGTGTCTGTAAATGGGGGAGAAATGGGGACCGGTCAGGGAGTGTCTGTAAATGGAGAAATGGGGACTGGTCAGGGAGTGTCTGTAAATGGAGAAATGGTGACTGGTCAGGGAGTGTCTGTAAATGGAGGAGAAATGGGGACCGGTCAGGGAGTGTCTGTAAATGGAGGAGAAATGGGGACTGGTCAGGGAGTGTCTGTAAATGGAGGAGAAATGGGGACAGGTCAGGGAGTGTCTGTATATGGAGGAGAAATGGGGACCGGTCAGGGAGCGTCTGTAAATGGAGGAGAAATGGTGACTGGTCAGGGAGTGTCTGGAAATGGGGGAGAAATGGGGACCGGTCAGGGAGTGTCTATAAATGGGGGAGAAATGGGGACTGGTCAGAGAGTGTCTGTAAATGGGGGAGAAATGGGGACCGGTCAGGGAGTGTCTGTAAATGGAGGAGAAATGGGGACTGGTCAGGGAGTGTCTGTAAATGGGGACTGGTCAGGGAGTGTCTGTAAATGGGGACTGGTCAGGGAGTGTCTGTAAATGGGGACCGGTCAGAGAGTGTCTGTAAATGGGGACCGGTCAGGGAGTGTCTGTAAATGGGGGAGAAATGGGGACCGGTCAGGGAGTGTCTGTAAATGGAGGAGAAATAGGGACTGGTCAGGGAGTGTCTGTAAATGGGGACTGGTCAGGGAGTGTCTGTAAATGGGGGAGAAATGGTGACTGGTCAGGGAGTGTCTGTAAATGGGGATTGGTCAGAGAGTGTCTGCAAATGGAGGAGAAATGGGGACCGGTCAGGGAGTGTCTGTAAATGGAGGAGAAATGGGGACTGGTCAGGGAGTGTCTGTAAATGGGGGAGAAATGGGGACTGGTCAGGGAGTGTCTGTAAATGGGGGAGAAATAGGGACTGGTCAGGGAGTGTCTGTAAATGGAGGAGAAATGGGGACTGGTCAGGGAGTGTCTGTAAATGGAGGAGAAATAGGGACTGGTCAGGGAGTGTCTGTAAATGGAGAAATGGGGACTGGTCAGGGAGTGTCTGTAAATGGAGGAGAAATGGGGACCGGTCAGGGAGTGTCTGTAAATGGGGACTGGTCAGAGAGTGTCGGTAAATGGAGGAGAAATGGGGACCGGTCAGGGAGTGTCTGTAAATGGGGGAGAAATGGGGATTGGTCAGGGAGTGTCTGTAAATGGGGGAGAAATGGGGACTGGTCAGGGAGTGTCTGTAAATGGAGGAGAAATGGGGACTGGTCAGGGAGTGTCTGTAAATGGAGGAGAAATGGGGACTGGTCAGGGAGTGTCTGTAAATAGAGGAGAAATTGGGACCGGTCAGGGAGTGTCTGTAAATGGGGGAGAAATGGGGACTGGTCAGGGAGTGTCTGTAAATGGAGGAGAAATAGGGACTGGTCAGGGAGTGTCTGTAAATGGGGGAGAAATGGGGACTGGTCAGGGAGTGTCTGTAAATGGAGGAGAAATAGGGACTGGTCAGGGAGTGTCTGTAAATGGAGGAGAAATGGGGACTGGTCAGGGAGTGTCTGTAAATGGAGGAGAAATGGGGACTGGTCAGGGAGTGTCTAAATGGAGGAGAAATGGGGACTGGTCAGGGAGTGTCTGTAAATGGAGGAGAAATGGGGACTGGTCAGGGAGTGTCTGTAAATGGAGACTGGTCAGGCAGCGTCTGTAAATGGGGGAGAAATGGGGACCGGTCAGGGAGTGTCTGTAAATGGAGGAGAAATGGGGACCGGTCAGGGAGTGTCTGTAAATGGGGGAGAAATGGGGACTGGTCAGGGAGTGTCTGGAAATGGAGAAATAGGGACAGGTCAGGGAGTGTCTGTAAATGGGGGAGAAATGGGGACTGGTCAGGGAGTGTCTGGAAATGGAGAAATAGGGACTGGTCAGGGAGTGTCTAAATGGAGGAGAAATGGGGACTGGTCAGGGAGTGTCTGTAAATGGAGGAGAAATGGGGACTGGTCAGGGAGTGTCTGTAAATGGAGACTGGTCAGGCAGCGTCTGTAAATGGGGGAGAAATGGGGACCGGTCAGGGAGTGTCTGTAAATGGAGGAGAAATGGGGACCGGTCAGGGAGTGTCTGTAAATGGGGGAGAAATGGGGACTGGTCAGGGAGTGTCTGGAAATGGAGAAATAGGGACAGGTCAGGGAGTGTCTGTAAATGGAGGAGAAATGGGGACTGGTCAGGGAGTGTCTGTAAATGGAGAAATAGGGACAGGTCAGGGAGTGTCTGTAAATGGAGGAGAAATGGGGACTGGTCAGGCAGCGTCTGTAAATGGAGGAGAAATGGGGACCGGTCAGGGAGTGTCTGTAAATGGAGGAGAAATGGGGACTGGTCAGGGAGTGTCTGTAAATGGGGACTGGTCAGGGAGTGTCTGTAAATGGGGACTGGTCAGGGAGTGTCTGTAAATGGAGAAGAAATGGTGACTGGTCAGGGAGTGTCTATAAATGGAGGAGAAATGGGGACCGGTCAGGGAGTGTCTGTAAATGGAGGAGAAATAGGGACTGGTCAGGGAGTGTCTGTAAATGGAGGAGAAATGGGGACCGGTCAGGGAGTGTCTGTAAATGGAGGAGAAATGGGGACCGGTCAGGGAGTGTCTGTAAATGGAGGAGAAATGGGGACTGGTCAGGGAGTGTCTGTAAATGGAGGAGAAATGGGGACTGGTCAGGGAGTGTCTGTAAATGGAGGAGAAATGGGGACTGGTCAGGGAGTGTCTATAAATGGAGGAGAAATGGGGACTGGTCAGGGAGTGTCTGTAAATGGAGAAATGGGGACTGGTCAGGGAGTGTCTGTAAATGGGGGAGAAATAGGGACCGGTCAGGGAGTGTCTGTAAATGGAGGAGAAATAGGGACTGGTCAGGGAGTGTCTGTAAATGGAGGAGAAATGGGGACAGGTCAGGGAGTGTCTGTAAATGGAGGAGAAATGGGGACTGGTCAGGGAGTGTCTGTAAATGGAGAAATGGGGACTGGTCAGGGAGTGTCTGTAAATTAAGGCAAAATTACTATTTTTAGTTAACAAATGAATCACTGATTTTAATTAAACGCTTCCCGTGTCCCAGCTCCTGTAATAATAACTTATTTATATAGCGCCTTTGACATAGCAAACGTTAATACTGGCTGTAAAGGGATCGACTTCTCAGGAGACTCTACCGGGCTGGTTGCTCATCAGTCAGTGATCTCCAATCGCATTAATGTGCTTCTGCTGTGTGTGTTTAATAAAGTGCCAGGAGCACTTCACAAACAGTGGGGAACCAGTGAGTGTAGAACTGAACCCAGCCAGAGTCAGCACCTTCAGGGGAGGGGAACCAGTGAGTGTAGAACTGAACCCAGCCAGGGTCAGCACCTTCAGGGGAGGAGAGGGAGGGGAACCAGTGAATGTGGAACTGAACCCAGCCAGAGTCAGCACCTTCAGGGGAGGAGAGGGAGGGGAACCAGTGAGTGTAGAACTGAACCCAGCCAGAGTCAGCACCTTTAGGGGAGGGGAACCAGTGAGTGTAGAACTGAACCCAGCCAGAGTCAGCACCTTTAGGGGAGGGGAACCAGTGAGTGTAGAACTGAACCCAGCCAGAGTCAGCACCTTCAGGGGAGGAGAGGGAGGGGAACCAGTGAGTGTAGAACTGAACCCAGCCAGAGTCAGCACCTTTAGGGGAGGGGAACCAGTGAATGTAGAACTGAACCCAGCCAGAGTCAGCACCTTCAGGGGAGGAGAGGGAGGAGAACCAGTGAGTGTAGAACTGAACCCAGCCAGAGTCAGCACCTTCAGGGGAGGGGAACCAGTGAGTGTAGAACTGAACCCAGCCAGAGTCAGCACCTTCAGGGGAGGGAGAGACGTCGAACGAAAGGGAAAACATTGGAGATATCGGGTTTGGACTTCTGTACAGGCAGGAAGGAGAGTGTGTGGGACGGGGATTTACAGTTTTGTGGGAACAAGACAGGAAAGAATGTTCCATAAAACTAGAATTGTCTCTTCTGAATTTATATCCTATTCTTAGCGATGACTTTTGTAAACTCCTTTTACAGGGTATTAGAAGAGGAGAATTTACAGACAGAAAACTCAAACCAAACATATAATCAAGATCTGACTGAGTCACTCGCTCAGGACCTGACTATCATCAGTCTTTGAATGTGGAAGGAGAAATGTTTGTCTGTTCTGTCCGTGGGAAAAGATTTCAAACATCAGTGTGACTGGAAAAGCACCGAGACACACACACCCGAGTGAGTGTTCCAGTGCACTGCCTGTGGAAAGAGCTTTAACCAGTTACACAGCCTGAAAAAACATCGCACCATTCACAGCGGGGAGAAACCGAACACGTGTTGTGTGTGTGGACGAGGCTTCAACTGATCGTCCAACATGGAGAGTCACAAGGACACTGCACCATGGAGAAACCGTGGGAATGTGGGGACTGTGGGAAAGGATTCCGTTCCCCATCCCAGCTGGAAATTCATCGATGCAGTCACACTGGGGAAAGGCCGTTCACCTGATCCGTGTGTGGGAAGGGATTCATTCATTTATCACATCTTCTGAGACACCAGCAGGTTCACACTGATGGGACACCTTTTAAATAATCCAACGGTGTGAACTGCTTTAAAAGCTCTGCAGATCTGATTCAACACCAGCGAGTTCACACTGACGAGAAACAGTTCAGTCGCTCTCGCTGTGGGAAGAGGTTCAGTCATTCACCCTCATTGCACACCAGCGCACTCACACTGGGGCGAGGCCATTTACCTGCTCCATGTGTGGGAAGGGATTCGCTTGCTCATCCATGCTGCTGACACACCGAGTTCACGCTGGAGAGTCCGTTCACCTGCTCTGTGTGGAAATTGATTTGCTTGCTCATTCATACTGCAGAATAAGGTCTCAGACATTTAGGACTGAGATGAGGAGACATTTCCTCACTCAGAGGATGGAGAATTTTTGGAAAACTCCTGCTCCAGAGAGCTGTAGGTGCTCAGTCATTGAGTAGACAGAATGCAATCTTTTTTTGGAAACTAAGGGAATTAAGGGATATGGAGATAGTGCAGGTAGATGGAGTTGAGGTAGAAGATCAGCCATGATCTTGTTGAATGGCAGAGCAGGCCCAAAGGGGCAAAATGGCCTACTCCGGCTCCTATCTGTTATGTTCTTATGTACCGGTGGACACGGCCTGCTCCCTCTCCAGGGCCACCCGGACACAGACAAGACCGCAGGAAGAGAGGCAGGCAGCCACAGCGACTCCCCGGGCCCCGTCCATCCTGGACCTACAAATTGCTGTTCTGGCCAGGCCCAAGAGCAGGTCCAGAAGATCCTGTGACTTACCCACACCACCCCCCTCCCCCACCCCCACCCCCACACGGGAGGCAAAAGATTAGGAATATGGGGCTAAATTGTAATGAAAAATTGAGGAGCACCCATTCAGGTAACTATACAGGGACTGCAACCTCCCACATTGATTATAGACATGGGCCATGGACTCCGCTAGGCTGCAAAAAACAAAACTGGCCCTGGAGTCTGGACGGACGTTAAGAACGGCTCTCTTGCTGCTGAAACTCTCATCCACGCCCTTGTTACCTCCAGACATGACTACTCCAACTCACTCCTGGCTGGCCTCCCACATTCTACATTATGTAAACTTGAGGTCATCGATACTCAGCAGCCCGTGTCCTAACTCGCACCAAGTCACGATCACCCATCACCCCTGTCCTCAACTCCAACAAATGATTTCTGTTTTGCAGCCATCTTTCCATCCATTCTGCTGCCTGGCCCTTCACTCCACACGGCCTGACCTTGGTCATCTTGTAGATCTTGTGGGTAGCAAGCTGGTTACAAAACAGGAAACAGAGAGTAGGGGTTAAGAGTAGCTACTCAGACTGGCAATAGGTGGGAGGTGATGTTACACAGTGATCAGTGCTCGGACCACTGTTCTGGCAATAGGTGGGAGATGGTGTTCCCCAGGGATCGGTGCTGGGACCACTGTTCTGGCAATAGGTGGGAGATGGTGTTCCCCAGGGATCGGTGCTGGGACCACTGTTCTGGCAATAGGTGGGAGGTGGTGTTCCACAGGGATCGGTGCTGGGACCACTGTTCTGGCAATAGGTGGGAGATGGTGTTCCCCAGGGATCGGTGCTGGGACCACTGTTCTGGCAATAGGTGGGAGGTGGTGTTCCCCAGGGATCGGTGCTGGGACCACTGTTCTGGCAATAGGTGGGAGGTGGTGTTCCACAGGGATCGGTGCTGGGACCACTGTTCTGGCAATAGGTGGGAGATGGTGTTCCCCAGGGATCGGTGCTGGGACCATTGTTGTTCATCATTTACATAAAGGATTTGGACTCGGGAATCAGAAGTACAATTTCCACATTTTTAGATGACACAAATTGGGAGATAGAGTTAATACTGAGGAAGACTGTGACAAAATGCAAGACATTAATAAGTTGCAGAATGCGTGTGTAATTGGGAAATGAATTTCAGTATAGATCAGTGAGAGGTGGTGCGTCTTGGTAGGAAGAATAAGGAGGCCACATTTTATTTGTAAAATAAGGGTCTAAATAGGGCAGAGGAGCAAAGGGATCGAGGGGTACAGATACACAAATCATTAAAAGTAGCGACGTGCGTTAATACGGCCATTTAAAAAAGCAAACAAAGCTCTGGGGATAATTTCTAAAGGAGCCTTCTGTTCCATGCCCAGGAGCTCTGAACCATGGAAGAGTGGGACACATTTCTTACACACCTCAAGATTAACCCACACGGTGACTTTGCTGTCCGTGCAGAGAGGAGAGAGACCAAAGTGCTGTTTGGCCCGCTCAGTGTGGCCCTGAAGGATTGTGTCCAGGCTGAAGTTCTGTTCCCACCGTACGATACCCCTCAGATTGTCCTCTCTGAGCTCCAGCTGGGTGATGCTAAACACTCCGGTGGGAAAGACAAAAATCCACAGCAATATGTTGAAAGCAAAGCTGATTTATTTCCCATTCATCCAGAATATTAAACTCCAGCCCAGTTACAGGAGTTATCAGCAGAAACAAACCCCAAATGTCAGAATGAACATGGTTCAGTCCTGGATGTGATTAACAGCAGCAATACCAGCAGAATCCATGCCCTACAGTCACTTGTGAACTCGCTGGTGTGTCAGCAGGTTGCATGACTGAGTGAATCCCTTCCCACACTCGGAGCAGGTGAACGGCCTCTCCCCAGTGTGAATGCGCTGGTGTATAGTAAGTCCAGATGATCGCGTGAACCCAGTCCCGCAGCGAGAGCACCTGAACGGTCTCTCCCCAGTGTGAATACGTTGATGGCACATCAGTTGCCCGGGACTTTTATAGCACTTCCTGCAGTCCGGGCATTTAAAAGGTCTTTCGTCAGTGTGAACTCGCTGGTGTGTCAGCAGGCTGGATGACTGAGTGAATCCCTTCCCACACTCGGAGCAGATAAACGGCCTCTCCCCAGTGTGAACTCGCTGGTGATTCAGCAGGTTGGATGACGAAGTGAATCCCTTCCCACACTCGGAGCAGGTGAACGGCCTCTCCCCAGTGTGAACTCGCTGGTGTATCAGAAGGTGGGATGACTGAATGAATCCCTTCCCACACTCTGAACAGGTAAACGGCCTCTCCCCAGTGTGACTGCGCTTGTGTCTCGATAGGCCAGAGATTCGGCTGAAGCCTTGTCCACACACAGAACACGTGTACACTTTCTCCCCACTGTCAACGGTGCTTTTTGCTTCCATATTGAGGGGCTGATGATATACCGGTCCCAATGAATCGAGTGACACCGTCAGATCTTGATGCGGCATGCAATTTGAGTTTCCCGTCTGCAAATCCTCCCCTTCTAATACCCTGTCAAATTAATTTATAACAGGAAAAAGAGAGTGTGAGAGAGAACCCACAAAGAGGCTGGTTAGTAATAGACAAGACAAATTTGTGAAACATGACTCTGCCTGACTGAATTCTGCTTTTCCAAATGTCCTGCTACTGCTTCTTTAATAAGAGGCAGGTTAGTAATTTGAACTGAATGAATCTGCTGAATTGTGGGACTGGCATTACAACAAAGTGACCATGACAGCAACCGGATTGTCGTAAAAACCCAACTGGTTCACTAATGTCTGACTCTGGCTGGGTTCAGTTCTACACTCACTGGTTCCCCTCCCTCTCCTCCCCTGAAGGTGCTGACTCTGGCTGGGTTCAGTTCTACACTCACTGGTTCCCCTCCCTCTCCTCCCCTGAAGGTGCTGACTCTGGCTGGGTTCAGTTCAACACTCATCCGTTTCTCTCCAATACGTGACCCATGTGCCAATGTCCATGTGTGAACCTCAACAGTGAGTGTCGACAAGCTATTCTCACCTGAGGCCTCACACGTGCATTTTCCAGCAGGGTCACTGGAACTTTCTCTCAATGGCTCAGTAGCTGCAGGCACCGACCAGTGTGACTGAGTCATCGGAACAGGAGGGGCCCAGGTTTAATCCCCTCTGCATATCCTCCCCTTCTAAACCCCTGTAAAAGCGGTTTACAAAAGTCATCACTGTAAGTAGTGTGGAAGTACAGGCCATAAGGTCACCGGACTGGGCAGCCAAAGCAGAGCCAATTTCCCCCAACACAAAGACCAAGTATGCACTATCAATTTCAGCAGGAAAGAAGCTAATTACCTTAGACTTACTGACCTGATCACTCAGACTTACTGGCACCAACTCGACGAGTTAGGACAGGAATATTGCATGAAAAGGAGGGAATAAAGATAGACAGGTTCGGACAGTCCAAAGTAAGGATCTAGGAGTAACACTCGGCAGAAGTAGGCACCAGGGAAGAAGCCCTTGATGGTACAGTGTTAGGATGGACTGATCATCCAGGGACCTACTGGATAACTATAAAGTATAAGTGGTGAGTCTTGTTCTCCAAAGCTGTAAATACCCATCCCACACACTGTCCCCTCCTCCCTGTGCAGAAATCCAAACCCATCGCACCATCTCCAACTATTTTTTCTTGCTTCCCTGAAGGTGCTGACTGTGTCTGGGTTCAGTTCTACACTCACTGGTTCCCCTCCCTCTCCTCCCCTGAAGGTGCTGACTCTGGCTGGGTTCAGTTCTACACTCACTGGTTCCCCTCCCTCTCCTCCCCTGAAGGTGCTGACTCTGTCTGGGTTCAGTTCCACACTCACTGGTTCCCCTCCCTCTCCTGAAGGTGCTGACTCTGGCTGGGTTCAGTTCCACATTCACTGGTTCCCCTCCCTCTCCTCCCCTGAAGGTGCTGACTCTGTCTGGGTGCCTGTGCTCTCGTCACCTCTTTATACACTCTGACCGTCCCTCTCTATCTGTAATATCTCCCTGTTTTGGTGATGGGCTCTCCCTGTCCACTCTCCATTTCACCTTCGGAGACAGATGCTCCCAGACGGTCACCATTTCAGGGAACCATACAGCACAGAAGACATAGAAACATAGAAAATAGATGCAGGAGTAGGCCATTCGGCCCTTCGAGCCTGCACCGCCATTCAATGAGTTCATGGCTGAACATGCAACTTCAGTACCCCATTCCTGCTTTCTCACCATACCCCTTGATCCCCCGAGTAGTAAGGACTACATCTAACTCCTTTTTGAATATATTTAGTGAATTGGCCTCAACAACTTTCTGTGGTGGAGAATTCCACAGGTTCACCACTCTCTGGGTGAAGAAGTTTCTCCTCATCTCAGTCCTAAATGGCTTACCCCTTATCCTTAGACTGTGACCCCTGGTTCTGGACTTCCCCAACATTAATAAGAACATAAGAATTAGGAACAGGAGTAGGCCATCTAGACCCTCGAGCCTGCTCCGCCACCCAACAAGATCATGGCTGATCTGGCTGTGGACTCAGCTCCACTTACCAGCCCGCTCCCCATAACCCTTAATTCCCTTATTGGTTAAAAATCTATCTGTGATTTGAATACATTCAATGAGCTAGCCTCAACTGCTTCCTTGGGCAGAGAATTCCACAGATTCACAACCGGCTGGGAGAAGAAATTCCTTCTCAACTCGGTTTTAAATTGGCTCCCCCATATTTTGAGGCTGTGACCCTTGTTCTAGTCTCCCCGACCAGTGGAAACAACCTCTCTGCCTCTATCCTGTCTATCCCCTTCATTAAATGTTTCTATAAGATCACCCCTCATCCTTCTGAACTCCAACAAGGAAAGACCCAGTCTACTCAATCTATCATCATAAGGTAACCCCCTCATCTCCGGAATCAGCCGAGTGAATCGTCTCTGTACCCCCTCCAAAGCCAGTATATCAAGGTTGTAAACAGTCTGGTTCAGTCTGACCAATCGGCCCATCGAGCCTGTCCGACTCACTGAAAGAGCCGCTCCCTGCACCTACCCCAAAACACCGGAACATTTCCCCTTTGAAACATTCATCGTTTTGAAAGTTATTATTGATGAACTTTTCAAAGTGTGGAGCCCAGAATGGGGCCCAAGCCTCAATATGTGAGGTGTAACTAGTGACTGATAAAGGTTGACCATAATCAGCTTGTTGTTGTACTCTATACTGCTATTAATCCTGGAACAGATTGATCAGCTGACCCCGCCCCTCACAGGTTTGTGGTCACCTTTAAATTGGACCATTTGCTTCAGAAAGTCTCCCATTTTTCTTGCTTCCAGAATACATTGAGTGTGGGTGTCCCTGGGAGCCTGAGGCCCTGTCCCCGCGGGCGGCCCAAAGCCGGGCCCAGCCTCTGGCCTGTTACTGGGCCCTGGGCCCTACACCAGGGGTTTATGAAGCTCACCAGCCCCACTCGCGGCTCCAATTCCTGCCCCGCGCCGACAACCCACCGTCTCGTGTCCCACATCATCCGGGACCCACCGACTGTCGCCGCCGCCGCTCCGGGCTCAGCCCCGCCCCTCGCACACTCCGATTGGTTGGAGGACCGCCCGCCCGCTCGGTCCTCCAGCCCCGCCCCCGCTCTTCCTATTGGCCCGTAGCCGCCGTCAATCACCCGGGCAGTCTGAGCTGAGCATGCGCGGTGGGCCGGCTGTGTCTGAGGCAGCGGCTGAGAGATGGGCGGAGGGAGCGGGTTAATAAACCCCGGGGGGACGCGGGCTTCACACACACCGAGTGCGGGCCCAGGCCCCGCCCGCCCGAGACACCACACTCCGCATTACCCGCTTCACACACACCCGCTGTGGGCCTCAGGCCCCGAACAACAACCTGCGGCTCCGGCCTTTCCCCGAGCGGGGCCCCCGGGGGGCAGCTGCGGGGCTTTCTCCCGGTGACAGGCCCCCGGCAACGGCCGCTCTGTCCCGGGGTGGGCGCTGGGTGCGGGGGGGAGGCGCTCCCGGGCCTCCTGTGGGGCTCTGTGTGTTGCAGCAGTTTGAGCGGCAGTGGGGATGGAGGAGAAGCTGCTGGGTCCCCCCCAGTACTTCTGGGCCCAGTGGGACCAACAATTGCCCATGTGGGGCTGTCCGGGGAGGTGGGCCCTGGGCCCAGTGGGACCAACAATTGCCCATGTGGGGCTGTCCGGGGAGGTGGGCCCTGGGCCCAGTGGGACCAACAATTGCCCATGTGGGGCTGTCCGGGGAGGTGGGCTCTGGGCCCAGTGGGACCAACAATTGCCCATGTGGGGCTGTCCGGGGAGGTGGGCTCTGGGCCCAGTGGGACCAACAATTGCCCATGTGGGGCTGTCCGGGGAGGTGGGCCCAGTGGGACCAACAATTGCCCATGTGGGGCTGTCCGGGGAGGTGGGCCCTGGGCCCAGTGGGACCAACAATTGCCCATGTGGGGCTGTCCGGGGAGGTGGGCCCTGGGCCCAGTGGGACCAACAATTGCCCATGTGGGGCTGTCCGGGGAGGTGGGCCCAGTGGGACCAACAATTGCCCATGTGGGGCTGTCCGGGGAGGTGGGCTCTGGGGGAGATTAGATTGTTAAACAGACTCTGTGCACAATATAAAAGAGTTTTAGGATTCAGTATTTCTGCAGAGGCTTTACGTCCCTCTTACATACACAGATTTGTTTTAATCCATTCTTTGGATGCAATATATTGCCAATCCCTAATTTCCCGTTGAACTGCTGCACTTGCTCCCACAGTTAGGTCGGGAGTACCTGGAATGGCGATATATATCTGATTCAGGATGGTGTGTGACTTAGAGGGGAACTTGGAGATGTTAGAATCATGGAATGGTTACAGCGCGGAGGAGACCATTCGGCCCGTCGAGCCCGTGCTGACTCCCTGCAAGAGCACCTCAGCCAGTCCCACTCATCTGTCCTGTCCCCGTAGCCCTGCAAATAGTTTTCTTTTCGGTACTTATCCAACTCCCTTTTGAAAGCCATTGTTGAGTCTGCCTCTACCACCCTTTCAGGCCGTTCATTCCAGACCATTCACTGTGTAAAAATGTTTTTTCTTATGTCACCTTTGGTTATTTTGCCAATCACCTTGAATCTATGTCCTCCGGTTCTCGACCTTCCGCCAATGGTGGTCACTTTTTTAAAGTGCGGCCCCATAAATGACCAGATTCACGAAGCTCAGTTTCACAACCTGCCTTTAGTTTTTTCTTTCTCATGCTCCCTTTTTCCTGTTTTATGTTCATTTCACAGGGCATTAGAAGGGGAGGATTTGCAGCCACGAAGCTCAAACCAAACATCGCATCGAGATCTGACAGTCACTCGTGTCATCATGACCTAACTATCACTCACCTTTAAACATGGAATCAAAAAGCAGCGTTGACAGCGGGGAGAAACCGTGCACGTGTTTGTTGTGTGGATGTAGCTTCAGTCGATCCTCTGGCCTTGCGAAACACAAATG
Source organism: Pristiophorus japonicus (assembly GCF_044704955.1). Taxonomy (NCBI): domain Eukaryota; kingdom Metazoa; phylum Chordata; class Chondrichthyes; family Pristiophoridae; genus Pristiophorus; species Pristiophorus japonicus. The sequence continues at coordinate 53,008 of NW_027254860.1, read as the reverse complement.
CAGTCACACCGGGGAGAATCTGTGTAAATGTGGGGTCTGTGGGAAGCGATTCAATTCCCGGTCTGAGCTGGAAAATCATCGGCGAGTTCACACTGGGAGAGACCTTTTAAATGCTCGGACTGGGGGAAGTGTTATAAAAGTTCCAGGGAACTGAGCTGTCATCAATGTGTTCACACTGACGAGAGTCCGTTCAGGTGCTCTCACTTCGGGACTGGATTCAGGTGATCATCTGGACTCACTGTACACCAGCGCACTGACCCTGGGGAGAGGCCGTTCACCTGCTCAGAGTGTGGTCATCCCACCTGCTGACACACCAGCGAGTTGACAAGTGACTGCAGGGGTTGGATTCTGCTATTATTGCTGCTGTGAATCACTTTCAGGACTGAACCATGTTCATTCTGATAGTTGGGCTTTGTTTCTACTAATGTTAATAACTCCTGTAACTGGGCTGGAGTTTAATCATAGAATCCTTACAGCACACTAGGAGGCCATTTGGCCCATCAAGCCCGTACCTGTGCAGGAGCACTTCAGCCCGTCCCACTCCCTCGCCCTGCACATATATTTCTTTCAGGTACTTATCCAATTTCCTTTTGAAAGCCACGATTGAATCTGCGTCCAGCACCCTTTCAGGCCAGATCTGAACCAATTGCTGTATTAAAAGGTTTTTCCTCCTGTCGCCTTTGGTTCCTCTGCCCAATCATCTTAAATCTGTGTCCTCTGGTTCTCGATTCTTCGGCCAATGGGAACAGTTTCTCTCTCTCCACTCTGTCCAGACCCCTCATGGTTTTGAACACCTCCATCAAATCTCCTCTCAACCTTCTCTGCTCCAAGGAGAACAACCCCAGCTTCACCAGTCTAGCCACGTAACTGAAGTCACTCTTCCCTGGAACCATTCTTGTAAATCTTTTCTGCATCTTCTCCAAAGCTTTCACATCCTCCTAAAGTGCGGTGCCCAGAATTGGACACAATATTCCAGTTGTGGCTGAACCAGTGTTTTATAAAAATTCATCATAACTTCCTTGCTTTTATACTCGATGCCTCAATTTATAAAGCCCCGGATCCCCTATGCTTTGGAAACTGCTTTCTCATCTTGCCCTGTCACCTTCAATATTTTGTGCACATATACCAGCAGATCTCCCTGTTCCTGCACCCCGTCCCCCCTCTCAAAATATACCTTTTCATTTATATTGCCTCTCCTCATTCTTCCTCCCAAAATGTATCATTTTGCATTTTTCTGTGTTAAATTTCATCTGCTATGTGTCCACCCATTCCACCAGCCTGTCTATGACCTCTTGAAGTCTATCACTATCCTCCGCACTCTTCACTATACTTCCAAGTTTTGAGTCATCCGCAAATTTTGAAATACTGCTCTCTACACCAAAGTCCAAATCATTAATATATATCAGGAAAAGCAGTGGTCCTAGTACCGACCCATGGGATACACCACTGTATACTATCCTCCAGTCCGAAAAACAACTGTTCACCACTACTCTCTATTTCCTGTCTCTTAACCAATTTCGTATCTGTGCTGCCACTGTGCCTTTTATTCCATGGGTTTCAACTTTGCTGGCAAGCCTATAATGTGGAACTTTAACAAGCACCTTTTGGAAGTCCATGTACAGATCATCAATCACTTTACCCTGATCAGCCGTCTCCATTACCTCATCAAAAATCTCAATCAAGTTATTTGAACACGATTTGCTTTGAACAAATCCGTGTTGGCTTTCCTTAATTAATCCACATTTGTCCAAACCATCTCTTTAATAGGCATTCCATTGTTCAATTAGTTTTGCCTGCCAATCTTTGATTCAAATTTACCTGGGCCAGATCCATTCTCATCCCACTGAAATTGGCTTTCCTACAATTAATTATTTTGACTATAGATTGCTCTTTGTTCTTTTTCATAGCTAACCTAAACATTAGGATACTATGATCACTATTCACTAAATGTTCCCCTAGTGAAACATGCTCCACCTGACCCACCTCATTCTCCAGGACCAGATCCAGCAATGCCTCCTTCCTCATTGGGCCGGAAACATACTGATCAAGAAAGTTCACCTGAACACACTTTTGAAATTCTTCCCCCTTTACATTATTACTATCCCAGTCTATATTCGGATAATTTAAGTCCCTGTTATCACTACTCTATAGTTCTTGCACCTCTCTGTAATTTCCCTGAAAATTTGCTCCTCTCTATCCTTTCCACTGCCATCAGAGGAAATTCACAGACAGCCTACAAGATATCCACACTGATACACAGGAAGCTTTGGCCTGGATATCCAACTTAGATATTGACATTTGATTTGCTTTGCTACTACTATACTAAAGAAGAAGATGATGAGTAGGTGACCAGGATATTCTGGATAGAAGTTAAATAGATCAGCTTTGCTTTTAACACAGTGCTGTGGATTTTTGTCTTTCCCACCGGAGTGTTTAGCATCACCTGGCTGGAGCTCAGCGAGGACAATCTGGGGGGAGGATTGTACGGCGGGAACAGAACTTCAGCCTGGACACAGTCCTTCAGGGCCACACTGAGAGGGCCAAACGACACTTTGGTCTTTCTCATCTCTCTGCACTGACAGCACAGTCACCGTGCGGGTTAATCTTGAGGTGTGTAAGAAATGTGTCCCAGCCGCTCCCTTCCATGATTCAGAGTTCCTGGGCACGGAGCAGAAGGCTCCTTTACAACAGTGTTTCGAGTGGAGAAAAACAACGGTGAATGCTGGGAAGGTGCTGTCCAATCAGAGATTGGTGTAAAACTGCGATCTGATCCTGACTGAAAGTGGAACGGCAGGTTTATGTTTCCAGTATAAAAATGACTGTGGTAATTATTCTATGAAGATTTAAAGTGTTTGTGTGACAATCCTGAATCTACCATTTTAAGGCAGGCTTTAACACATTTAAATAAATCCGTTTAAAATAAATTGGTTAAAGTCTGCATTAAAATAGCAGACGGAGGAGTTCACAGGAGCCTGATAACTGCTGGTACAATTATACAACAGACAAGTGATCTCCAGATAAAGAAGGACCTGCAGCGTGTTTCCAGGAATTCCCTCTTTTATTGATGTGTGTGTGTTAGACACAAGGATAATTAAAACTACAGGACCCGGAACATCCACGGGGGTGTGATCCTGACAGTTACTCTGGGATCACTCCCGCTGTGGAACTCCACCACTGACCCAGCTGAAGGTTGTCGGCTCAGGGAGTGGGGCCTCCAGGAGTTAGCCCCTTTCCTGTATCTTCAACAGCTCAATAGAGTCAGGGATTGTTGCCTAAGATTGGAAGGTAGCTCACGTAGTTCCCATTTTCAAAAATGGGGACAAATCAGAGCCAGATAAATAACAAAATAGTAAAATATTTTACAGGCACATCAATAAAATAAGGAAGGCTTGGATGGGAATAGGGCCATTAAGGGATAGACAGGGTAATACATAGGTAACGGTGGAGAGATGGCAGAAATAGTCAATCATTATTTCGCTTCAGTATTTACCAGGGAGATAGATCAGGTGGACATGACATTGGATGATGAGATTAGAAATTAGATAAGTGCATTTAAATTTAAAAAGAGGATATATTAAATAAACTAATCAAGCTCAAAGAGGACAAAACCCCATGTCCAGATGGATAGCAACCATGCATTTAAAAATAATCTAGGGAACAGATAGAAAAGGCTTTACTATACATGTTTAGTAATTCGTTAGAAAAAGGTGCAGTGACAGAGGACTGGCGGATAGCTAAGGTAATAGCTATATTTAAGAAAGGGGACAGATAATTATAGACCAGCAGCTTAACATCGGTGGTAGTAAAAATAATATAATCCCTGCTAAAGGAAAAAATAGAAGAACATCAGTCATTGAAAGTTGGCATGGAGGTACAGCAGGCAGTGAAGAAGGCAGCAAATGGTATGTTGGCCTTCATAGCTAGGGGATTTGAGTATAGGAGCAGGGATGTCTTACTGTAGTTGTACAGGGCCTTGGTGAGGCCTCACCTGGAATATTGTGTTCAGTTTTGGTCTCCTAACCTGAGGAAGTACGTTTTTGCTATAGAGGGAGTGCAGCGAAGGTTCACCAGACTGATTCCCGGGATGACAGGACTGACATACGAGGAGAGACTGGATTGTCTGGGCCTGTATTCACTTGAGTTTAGAAGCATAAGAGGGAATCTCATAGAAACATAAAAATTCTGATGGGACTGGACAGGTTAGATGCAGGAAAAATATTCCCAATGTTGGGGAAGTCCAGAACCAGGGTACACAGTCTAAGGATAAGGGGTAAGCCATTTAGGACTGAGATGAGGAGAAACTTCTTCACTCAGAGAGTTGTTAACCTGTGGAATTCCCTGCCGCAGAGAGTTGTTGATGCCAGTTTATTGGATATATTCAAGAGGGAGTTAGATATGGCCCTTGTGGCTAAAGGGATCAAGGGGTATGGAGAGAAAGCAGGAAAGGGGTACTGAGGTGAATGATCAGCCATGATCTTATTTAATGGTGGTGCAGGCTCGAAGGGCCGAACGGCCTACTTCTGCACCTATTTTTCTATGTCTATGTTTCTAAAAATATAATAATGAATAGTCAGCATGGATTTCAAAAGGGAAAGTCTTGCTTGACCAACATTGAATTTTTTGAAGAGGTAAGAGAGTAGACAATGGTAATGTAGTTGATGTAATTTATCTAGAATTTGTACACCATAATGTACACCATAATAGACTGATGAACAAGGTCAGAGAATGCAGAGTCAGGGGACAAGCAGCAGAATGGATAGCTATCTGGCTTCAAGACAGAAAGCGGAGAGTAGGGGTAAAGGGTAGCTATTCACAGTGGCAGAATGGGGTAGTGATGTCCCACAAGGATCAATGCTGTGACCACTGCTGTCCACAATTTACAATAACAATTTATATTTGAAATCAAAAACACAATTTCCAAATCTGCGGATGACACCAAATTGGGGCAGATAGGAGGACTGCAGCAAATTACAGGACATTACTAAACTTGCAGAATGGGCATATATTTGGCAAATGAAGTTTAGCACAGATAAATGTGAGGTACAGGTACAATGTCCCGAATCCGAAATTCTGAAAACAAAGCACTCAGGTTTATTACTGGAGGTATAGAATTGAAAAATAGGGAAATTATGTTAAACCTGTATCGAACTTTGGTTAAACCACACACAGTACTGTGTGCAGTTCTGGCTGCCATATTATAGAAAGGATATCGAGGCACTGGAGAGGGTGCAGAGAAGATTTAAAAGGATGATACCAGAAATGCGAGGGTATACACATCAGGAAAGGTTGGACAGGCTGGGTCTCTTTTCTCTTGGAAAAAAAGAAGGCTGAGGGGTGACTTAATAAAGGTATTTAAAATGATTAACATTTTTCATTGGTGGATAGAGAGAGAATGTTTCCACTTGTTGGGAAGAGCATAACTAGAGGCCATCAATATAAGATAGTCACCAGGAAATCCATTAGGAAATTCGGAAAAAAATCCTTTCCCCAGAGAATGGTGAGAATGTGGAACTCACTGCCACAGGGGGTGGTTGAAACAAATAATACAGATGCATTTAAGGGGAGGCTAGACAAGTATATGGGGGAGAAGGGAATAGAGGGTTATGCTGATAGATTTAGATGAGGAAAGATGGGAGTGGAGCATAAACAGTGGCATGGTCTGCTGGGGTTGAATGGTCTGTTTCTGTGCCGTATATCCGATATAATCCTATGCATCGTGATCACGAATACAGAATACTAAATTGCAAAAAGTACAAGAAAATCACTGTTTCACCTGGAAGGAGTGTTTGGGGGCCCTGGATAGGGAGAAGGGAGGAAGTAAAAGGGCAGGTGTTGCATCTGCTGTGCTTGCACGGGAAGGTGCCGTGGGAAGGGGAGGGGGTGTTGGGGGTGATTGTGGAGTGGACCAGAGTGTTGCGGAGGGAGCGGTCCCTTCAGAATGCTGAGAGGGGAGGGGAAGATGTGATTGGTGGTGGGATCACGCTGGAGGTGACAGAAATGGCAGAGGATGATCTGTTGAATGTGGAGGCTGGTGGGGTGAAAGGTGAGGACAAGTTGAATCCTGTCGTAGTTCTGAGAGGGAGGGGAAGGGGGTGAGAGCAGAGGTGTGGGAAATAAAATGGACACGGTCGAGGGAATCCTCGGTTGAGGAAAAAGGAAAACATCGGAAACACTAATATGGAAGGTGCCATCATCCGAACAGATGCGACGGAGACAAGAGAAACTGGGAGAATGGAATGGAGTCCTTACAGGAAGCAGGGTGGGAGGAAGTGTCGTCCAGGTAGCTTATAGTGGATGTTTGTCGATAGCCTGTCCCAGAAATGGAGACAGAAGTCGAGGAAGGGAAGGGAAGAGTCAGAGATGGACCATGTGAAGGTGAGCATGTGCGGCACCGAGAAAGTTCCATCGATAATGGCACATTTGTGTTGTCAGCGACAACTTAGCATGGCGGCTGGAGCACGGGGGCTTGTGGGTATTGCAGCCGCCATTACTGTTGATACTTTCAACCAACCTATGCAGCAGCTGGGGCCTGAAAATCAGCTTCACTGCCCCTGGACTGGGAAAGGGGGACATGAGGTAACATTTTCCCTGTTCTCCTTTCTAAACTTACCACAGGGTTTTAGAAGTGGAGCATTTGTAGACAGGAAGTACAAACCAAACATCATGTAAAGGGTAGTTACACTGCTGGGACCCTCAAAGAGACAGAGGGAGATAGACAAGCAAATATGTAGGCATATTTCTGAGAAGGTTAAAAACAATAGGGCAATAATAGTAGGGCATTTCAACTACCCTAACATTAACTGGGATGGAATCAGTGTAAAAGGTATAGCGGGAGCAGAATTCTTAAAATGCATTCAGGAGAACTTTTTTAGCCAGTACCTAGCAAGCCCAACAAGTGAGGGATTTAGTTTTAGGGGATGATGCTGGGCAGGTGGAGAGAGTATTGTGGTGCTAGTGATCATAATTCAGTTACATTTCGGGTAGTTATGGAAAAGGACAAAGGTAGACAAGGATTCAAAGTTCTCGATCGGGGAAAAGCCAATTTTAATAAGCTGAGATGTGATTTAGCAAAAGTGGACTGGAAACAACTTCTTGAAGTGTCAGAGCAGTGGGAGGCATTCAAGGAGGAGATCCTGAGGGTTCAGACCAAATATGTTCCCACAAACACAAAGGGTGGGACTCCCAAATCTCGAGTCCCCCGGATATCAAGGGGCATAAAGGTTTGATAAGGCAACAAAGGGAAACTTATGTCAGATACCGAGAGCTCAATACTGCAGAAACTCTCGACGAGTATAGAAAGTGCAGGGGTGAAACTAAAAAGGAAATTAGGAGAGCATGAAAAAATATTGGCAAGTAAAATCAAGGAAAACCCAAAGATGTTTTATGAATACATTAAGAGCAAGAGAATAACTAAAGAAAGAGTAGGAGACCAAAAAGGAAGGTGAAATGTGAAGACGGAAGACGTGGGAATGGTTCTTAATGAATATATTGTGTCTGTCTTCACAAAAGAGGATCAATGCAGACATTGTAGTTAAGGAGGAGTGTGAAATATCAGATGAGATAAATATAGTGGGAGAGATAGAATGAGGGTAGCATCTTTTGAAAGTGGATAAATCCACAGGCCCGGATGAAGTGTATCCCAAGCAGTTAAGAGAAGCAAGGGAGGAAATAGCAGAGGTTCTAACCATCATTTTCAATCCTCTCTGGCTACAGGTGTGGTGCTGAGGATTGCTCATGTTGTACTGTTATTTAAAAAGGGAGAAACCGAGAGACCGAGTAATTACAGGCCAGTCAGCCTAACCTCGGTGGTGGGAAAGTTGATGGAAGAATTTCTGAGGGACAGTATTAATTGTCATTTAGAAAGGCATCGATTAATCAAGAACAGTCAGCATGGATTTGTTATGGGAAGGTCGTGTCTAACTGGATTGAATGTTTTAAGGAGGTAACAAGGAATGTCGATGAGAGCATTTGATGTAGTCTACAAGGATCTTACCATAGAATCAGAGAATGGTTACAGCACGGAAGAGGGCTATGCGGCCTGTTGAGCCTGTGCCAGCTCTCTGCAAGAGCACCTCAGCAAGTCCCACTCCCTGCCCTTGGCCAAGGCCTTTGACCAAGTTCCCACATGGCAGACTGGTCAGAAAAGTAAACGGCCTGGGATCCAAGGGAAGGTGGCATGTTGGATCCAAAATTGACTCATGGACAGGAAGCAAAGGGTAATGGTCGACTGGAGTTTTTGTGATTGGAAGGCTGTTTCCAGTGGGGTTCCACAGGGCTCAGTACTGGGTCTCTTGCTGTTTGTGGTATACATCAATGATTTAGGCTTGGATGTCGGGGGGCATGATTAAAAAGTTTACAGACGACACAAAAATTGGACTTGTGGTTAATGACGAGGAAGAAAGCTGCAGACTGCAGGAAGATATCAATGGACTGGTCAGGTGGGCAGAACAGTGGCAAATGGAATTCAATCTGGAGAAGTGTGAGGTAATGCATTTGGGGAGGGCTAACAAGGCAAGGGAATACACTTTAAATGGTAGGACACTGAGAAGTGTAGAGGAACAAAAGGACCTTGGAGTGCACAGATTCCTGAAGGTAGCAGGCCAAGTGGTTAAGGCGGCATACGGAATTCTTACCTTTATTCGCCACAGAATATAGTAGTGGGGAGGTTATGCTTGAACTGTATAAAGCACTAGTTAGGTCACAGCTAGAGTACTGCAAGCAGTTCTGGTCACCACATTAGAGGAAAGTTGTGATTGCACTAGACAGGGTACAGAGGAGATTTACAAGGATGTTGCCAGGACTAGGAAATTTTAGCTATGAGGAAAGATTGTTTAGGCTGGAGTTGTTTTCTGTGGAACAGAGGTGGCTGAAGAGAGATTTAACTGTATAAAATTATGAGAGGCCTAGATAGAGTGGCTAGGAAGGACGTATTTCCCTTAGAAGAGGGGTCAACAACCAGGGGCACATGCTCTGACTTTAGTCATGAGTCCACTATGTGGTATCTTATCGAAAGTCTTTTGAAAATCCAAGTATATTACCGTTTCTGTTTCCTCTTCAAAGAATTCACTGAGGTTGGTCAAGCATGAACTTCCCTTTTGTAATCCATGCTGACTGCATTAAGCGAGTCTGTGGTTTACTGCACTTGTTGTGTCTCCCTTCTTAAATAAGGATAACGTTAGATATAACAATTATATATCTTTTCCAAATGTCATTAGTTTATCTTGTCTGATAGAAACCAACCCCACAGTCACTGACACCAATCTCCTCCTGTCTGATATAAACCCACCCCACAGTCACTGACACCAATCCCCTCCTGTCTGATATAAACCCACCCCACAGTCACTGACACCAATCCCCTCCTGTCTGATATAAACCCACCCTACAGTCACTGACACCAATCCCCTCCTGTCTGATATAAACCCACCCCACAGTCACTGACACCAATCTCCTCCTGTCTGATATAAACCCACAGTCACTGACACCAATCTCCTCCTGACTAGCAGCAGTTAGACAGATGTGGTTGCTTTGTTGGATCAGAAGAGATAATCAGTAATTTGGCTTCAGTCACTTGTTATTTTTATATAATTTCAGCTGGTTTTCTGTTGGACTCCTTTAAAAAGATATTTGCCCACAGATCTTCCTTGCTTTCACAGAACTTTCAAACTGCAGATTATGAACAAATCTATGCCAGAACTATATTATTCGCACTTTCCTGAAGGCCTCACAACCAGATGTTTTCAAAAGCTCCAAAAATTTATATTAATAGATTTATTAACGAGAAATGATAAAATGTTACATATTGGGTTGCAGTGCATATGTTGATCTTGAATGTTTATAGAAATTGCAGTGCATGGTTTACTTATGTCAAGTTGAATTTCCCTTTGTGATAACGCATGTTCTCTCTTGAGGACTGGGAGAAATTTAGAATTCAGCAGAGGAGGACTAAGGGTTTAATGAGGAGGGGGAAAATAGAGTATGAGAGTAAACTTGCAGGGAACATAAAAACTGACTGCAAAAACTTCTATAGATATGTGAAGAGAAAAAAATTAGTGAAGACTAATGTAGGTCCCTTGCAGTCAGAATCCGATGAATTCATAATGGGGAACAAGGAAATGGCTGACCAATTGAACAAATACTTTGGTTCTGTCTTCACTAAGGAACACATGAATAACCTCCCGAAAATATGAGGGGACTGAGAGTCTAGCGAGAAGGGGGAACTGAGGGAAATCCTTATTGGTCAGGAAAGGGTGTTAGGGAAATTGATGAGATTGAAGGCAGATAAATCCCCAGGGCCTGATAGTCTTCATCCCAGAGTATTTTAGGCAGTGGCCCTAGAAATAGTAGATGCATTGGTGATCATTTTCCAACATTCCATGGACTCTGGATCAGTTCCTATGGATTGGAGGGTAGCTAATGTAACCCCACTTTTTTTTAAAAAAAGGAGGTGGGGGGGGGGTGGGGGGAGAGAAAACAGGGAATTGTAGACCGGTTAGCCTGACATCGGTAGTGGGGAAAATGCTGGAATCAATTATTAACGATGTAATAGCAGCGCATTTGGAAAGCACTGACAGGATCGGTCCAAGTCAGCATGGATTTAGGAAAGGAAAATCATGCTTGACAAATCTTCTAGAATTTTTTGAGGATGTAACTAGTAGAGTGGACAAGGGAGAACCAATGGATGTGGTGTATTTGGACTTTCAAAAGATCCCACACAAGAGATTAGTGTGTAAGATTAAGGCACATGGTATTGGGGGTAATGTATTGACGTGGATAGAGAACTGGTTGGCAGACAGGAAGCAAAGAGTGGGAATAAACGGGTCCTTTTTAGAATGGCAGGCAGTGACAAGTGGGGTACCATAAGGTTCAGTGCTGGGACCCCAGCTATTTACAATATAAATGATTTAGACGAAGAAATTGAATGTAATATCTCCAAGTTTACATATGACATTAAGCTGGGTGGCAGTGTGAGCTGTGAGGAGGATGCTAAGAGGCTGCAGGGTGACTTGGACAGATTAGGTGAGTGGGCAAATGCATGGCAGATGCAGTATAATGTGGATAAGTGTAGGTTATCCACTTTGGTGGCAAAAACAGGAAGGCAGATTATTATCTGAATGGCGACAGATTAGTAAAAGGGAAGGTGCAACAAGACCTGGATGTCATAGTACATCAGTCATTGAAAGTAGGCATGCAGGTAGGTACAGCAGGCAAAGAAAGCAAATGGCATGTTGGCCTTCATAGCAAGAGGATTTGAGTATAGGAGCAGGGAAATCAGTTGTACAGGGCCTTGGTGAGACCACACCTTGAGTATTGTGTGCAGTTTTTGTCTCCTAATCTGAGGAAGGACATTTTTGCTATTGAGGGAGTGCAGCGAAGGTTCACCAGACTGATTCCTGGGATGGCAGGACTGACATATGAAAAAAGACTTGATCGACTCGGCTTATATTCACTGGAATTTAGAAGAATGAGAGGGGATCTCATAGAAGCATATAAAATTCTGATGGGATTGGGCAGGTTAGATGCAGGAAGAATGTTCCCGATGTTGGGGAAGTCCAGAACCAAGGGTCACAGTCTAAGGATAAGAGGTAAGCCATCTAGGACCGAGATGAGGAGAAACTTTTTCACCCAGAGAATTGTGAACCTATGGAATTCTCTAGCACAGAAAGTTGTTGAGTCCAGTTCGTTAGATATATTCAAAAGGGAATTGGATGTGACCCTTATGGCTAAAGGGATCAGTGGGTATGGGGAGAAGGTAGTAGTGGGGTACTGAAGTTGCATGATCAGCCATGATCATATTGAATGGTGGTGCAGGCTTGAAGGGCCGAATGGCCTGCTCCTGCACCTATTTTCTATATCTATATTTCTATATAAACCCACCCCACAGTCACTGACACCAATCCCCTCCTGTCTGATATAAACCCACCCCAAAGTCACTGACACCAATCCCCTCCTGTCTGATATAAACCCACCCCACAGTCACTGACACCAATCTCCTCCTGTCTGATATAAACCCACCCCACAGTCACTGACACCAATCTCCTCCTGTCTGATATAAACCCACCCCACAGTCACTGACACCAATCCCCTCCTGTCTGATATAAACCCACCCCACAGTCACTGACACCAATCTCCTCCTGTCTGATATAAACCCACCCCACAGTCACTGACACCAATCTCCTCCTGTCTGATATAAACTAACCCCACAGTCACTGACACCAATCCCCTCCTGTCTGATATAAACCCACCCCACAGTCACTGACACCAATCCCCTCCTGTCTGATATAAACCCACCCCACAGTCACTGACACCAATCTCCTCCTGTCTGATATAAACTAACCCCACAGTCACTGATATCAATAATCTCCTGTCTGATATAAAGCAACCCCACAGTCACTGACACCAATCTCCTCTGGTCTGATATAAACTAAGCCCACAGGCCCGGAAAGATTAAACTCAGCCGTTACTTGGTCTGAACTTGTCTCCATTCCCGTGCCGAGGGAATTGCTGTACCAGATGGAGGAGCAACATTTGGGGCTCTCGATTCCCCACCAATTCCCATCTTTCTGGTGGATACTGGAGGGGCCACAGTGTGTAATGTGCAAGTCAGTAAGAATTGTCAGCAATGATTAATCAGCACTTTCTAATTGGAGATGTTAATCAGTGAAATCTTTCAGACTGTGAATTCTAGATTTTGTACCAAACATCAATTTAGGATTGAAGTAAAAGTTCATAATTTTATTTTAAATTAATTTCTGACGAGCGTCCCTAAATTAAGGGGATAGATCACAGATAGTGGATCCTAGATGGACATTGCAGCCCCGAGAACATAATCAGCAATATATCGAAAATCCAGCCAAATTATAGGGTTGTTAACACCAGCAGAAACAAACCCCAACTATCAGAATGAACATGGTTCAGTCGGGATGTGATTAACAGCAGCAATAACAGCAGGTTCCAACCCCTGCAGTCACTTGTGAATGCACTGGTGTTTCAGCAGTTTGGATTTCTGAGTGAATCCCTTCCCACACTCAGAGCAGGTGAATGGCTTCTCCCCAGTGTGAACTCGCTGGTGTGCCAGGAGGCCAGATAACTGAGCAAATCCCTTCTCACACACAGGACAGGCGAACAGCCTCTCTCCAGTGTGAACTCGCTGGTGTGCCAGTAGGCCAGATAACTGAGTGAATCCCTTCTCACACACAGGGCAGGTGAACGGTTTCTTCCCGGTGTGATTGTGTCGATGAGTTTCCAGCAGAGATGGGTAATTAAATCCTATCCCACAGACCCCACATTTCCACTGTATCTCCATGGTGCGGGTGTCCTGGTGTCTCTCCAGGTTGGATGATCAGTTGAAGCTTCTCCTGCACACAGAACACGTGTACAGTTTCTCCCCACTATGAATGGTGCGATGTATTTCAGGCTGTGTAACTGGTTAAAAGATTTCTCCTTCTACATTCAAACACCGATGATACTAAGGTTCAGATGTATTGAGTGATTCTGTGAGATCTTGACATGATGTTAGGTTTGAGTTTCCCGTCTGTAAATCCTCCTCTTCTAATACCCTGTAAAAGGAGTTTACAAAACTCATCACTGTAAGTACAGGATATGAATTCAGAAAAGATCATTCTAGTTTCTATTCAAGAGAGAACATTCTTTCCTCTCTTGTTCCCCCAAAGCTGTAAATCCCTCCACCCTGTGCAGTCATCCCAACATTTTTCTTTTAAGTTGACTGTTCTCCCTGTCCTGAAGGTGCTGACTCTTTCTGGGTTTAGTTCAAATCATCACCAAAAGGCTCAGACCCAGGGGTGAACTATCCAGCACACTGTACAACAATGTTTGGGACACTCACTGTCCCTCTGCATCTGTGTCCAGGGGAGGAACTTTGGGTTAAATATTATTCTCACCGAGGTGATGGAGGTCAGCATCGGGGAATGGAGTATTCTGAGCACTTAATGTCTGCCATAAACACTCTCCAGTCAGGTACAGCACGGGTTAGATACAGAGTAAAGCTTCCTCTACACTGTCTCATCAAACACTCCCAGGGCAGGTACAGGGGGTTAGATACAGAGTAAAGCTCCCTCTACACTGTCCCATCAATCACTCCCAGGGCAGGTACAGGGGGTTAGATACAGAGTAAAGCTCCCTCTACACTGTCCCATCAAACACTCCCAGGGCAGGTACAGCACGGGGTTAGATACAGAGTAAAGCTCCCTCTACACTGTCCCATCAAACACTCCCAGGGCAGGTACAGGGGGTTAGATACAGAGTAAAGCTCCCTCTACACTGTCCCATCAAACACTCCCAGGGCAGGTACAGCACGGGGTTAGATACAGAGTAAAGCTCCCTCTACACTGTCCCATCAAACACTCCCAGGGCAGGTACAGGGGTTAGATACAGAGTAAAGCTCCCTGTCCAGCCCCGCCCCGCTCGCTCCCCATTGGTCGGAAGCTCCCGTCAATCAGGCCGTGGGCCCGGGTCACGTGTCCCTCGAGCGCGCTCCGCCAGACTGTGTGACGTGTGTCGGGGACCCGGATGTGCGGACTCTCAGGTTTGGATTTGCCTTTATTCTCCCCCTCCCCCCCGCGCCATTCTCTACCCAATCGGAGCGGAGAAAACTCACTTTACGTCACCGATCGCGGCTCTTTAACGGACACAAACACCTTTCCCCAGAAGGCATCGCGTCACAGGATCTGAGTGCGCAGGCCCCGCTCTGAGTGTGGGGGGGAGGGGGCGGTCTGTGTCCTCTGGGCATGCGCGGTTATTACCGATGATGACCGGGAGGGGCGCTGTGCCAGGGGCGCGGTTCCCGGTGCGCAGGCGCGGACTCTCGGCTGTCAATCACCCATCAGGCAGTGCGGCTGCTGGTGAGACCTGTGACGTCATAGAACCCCAGGCGGTGACATCACAGAAGGAGGCCATTCGGCCCATCGTGTCCCTGCCGGCCGGCACAGAGCTCTCCAGCCTGATCCCACTGTACAGCTCTCGGCTTACATTGATATAAGACTTACATTTATATAGCGCCTCTCACCGCCACCAGACGTCTCAAAGCTCTTCACAGAGAATGAAGTTCTGTTGGAGCGTAGTCACTGTTGTAATGTGGGAAATGTGGCAGTCAATCTGTGCACAGCAAGATCCCACAGACAGCCATGTGATAATGACCAGATAAACTGTTTTTCTTATTTAGATTGAGGGATAAATATTGTCCAGAACGCCGGGGATACATCCGCTGCTCTTATTCGAAATAGTGCCATGGGATCTTTTACCAGACACCAGAGAGAGAGCAGACAGAGCCTCGGTTTTACGTCTCATCCGAAAGTCGGCTCCTCCGACAGTGCAGCACTCCCTCAGCACTACACTGGCATGTCAGCCTAGATTTTTTGTGCTCAAGTCCCTGGAGTGGGACTTGAACCCACAACAATTCTGACTCAGAGATGAGAGTGCTACTCACTGAGCCACAGCTGACCATCTGCAAATGGAAATTGGTCCATGCTATCCACTCTATCCAGGCCCTCATAATTTTATATACTTCAATTAGGTCTTCCCTCTAATCCTTCTACGAATTACTTTAATTCTATGCACTCCGAGTTATTGACCATTCTGCTAAGGCAAATAGGTTCTTCCTATCCATTCTATCTGGGCCCCTCAAGTGCATATCCAGGTATTTTTAAATGCTATGAGGGGTTCTGCCTCTACCCCCCTTTCAGGCAGTGAGTTCCAGACTCCCACCATCCTCTGGGTGAAAAAACTTCTCAAATCCCATCTAAACCTTTGACCAATTACTTTAAATCTATGCCCCCCAGGTATGGATCCCTCTACTAAGGAAAATAGGTCCTTACTGTCCACTCTATCTAGGCCCCTCATAATTTTATACACCGCAATGAGGTCTCCCCTCTTCCTCCTCTGTGACTTTGTACCCTCTCTGGTGCAATCACATCTTTCCTGTAATGTGGTGACCAGAACTGCACACATACTCTAGCTGTGGCCTAACTAGAACCCAACCAGAGTCAGTACTTCAGGGGAAGAGAGGGAGGGGAACCAGTGAGTGTAGAACTGAACCCAGCCAGAGTCAGCACCTTCAGCAAGAAAGAAAAAATGTTGGCGATGATGTAATGGGTTTGGATTTCAGCACGGGGTGTAAGGATAGTGTGTGGGACAGGGATTTACAGCTGTGGGGACACCAGAGAGGAATGTGCGTACCATAGAAACCAGAATTGACTGTTCTGAATGTCCATCCTTTCCTTACAGTGATGACTTTTGTAAACTCAGTTTACAGGGCATTAGAAGGGGAGGATATGCAGACGGGAAACTCGAACCAACATCACCAAGATCTGACAGTCACTCGATCCACCGCAACATGAATATCATCGGCCTTTTACTGTGAAAGGAGAAATGTTTGTCTGTTCTGTCTGTGGGAAAAGATTTCAAACATCAGTGTGACTGGAAAAGCACCGAGACACACACACCCGAGTGAGAGTGTTCCAGTGCACTGCCTGTGGAAAGAGCTTTAACCAGTTACACAGCCTGAAAAAACATCGCACCATTCACTGCAGGGAGAAACCGTACATGTGTTCTGTGTGACGAGGCTTCAACTGATTGTCCAACCTGGAGAGACACAAGGACACCCACACCATGGAGAATCCATGGAAATGTGGTGACTGTGGAAAGGGATTCAATTTCCCGTCCCTGCTGGAAACTCATTGACGCAGTCACACTGGGGAGAGGCCGTTCACCTGCTCCGTGTGTGCGAAGAAATTCACTTGTTCATGTCACCTCACTGATCACAAGCGAGTTCACTCTGGAGACCGTTCATATGCTGTGTGTGTGGGAAACGATTCATGAAATCTTCTCACCATCTGAGACACCTGCAGTTTCATGCTGATGAGAAGCCACTCACCTGCTCCGTGTGTGGGAAGGGATTCACAAATTCATCCCACCTTCTGGCTCACCAGTGTATCCACACTGGGGAGAAGCCGTATACCTGCTCTGAGTGTGAGAGGGATTCACTTGTTCATCCAGCCTCACTGCACACCAAGTTAATCATACCAATAGACCATTTAAATGTTCTGACTGTGGGAAGAGCTTTAAAAGCAGAAGTGATCTGAGGAAACACAGGGAGTTCACATTGGGGAGAGGCTGTTCACCTGCTCTGAATGTAGGAAGGGTTTCACTCGTTCATCCACTCTGCTGACACACCAGCGAGTTCACAAGTGACTGCAGGGTTGGATTCTGCTATGAATCACATCTGAACTGAATCATGTTCATTTTGACAATTGGGCTGTGTTTTCCCTGTAACTGGGCTGGAGTTTAATTTTCTGGATATCTAACAAATAAATCAGCGTTGGTTCCAACACAGTGTGTCGATTCCTAGATTTCTCCAATATAAGAGGAGACTAATTGATTCCCTGTTACTGACTGTTCCTTTTTTGGAACTTTTCTCCTTCATTTAACAAAGACCTGCCTTTATGCAGCACCTCACATGACCTCAGGATGTCCCAAAGTGCTTTACAGCCAATGAAATACAACAAGATCATTCACTGTTGTCGTATAGGAAATGTGGCAAAATAATTTTACTTGAGCAAGAGGGTGGCTGCTCTGAGACACCACCTGGGAGTAACGTCAAGTTATTGACACAGTCATGGGAGCATTTGGTGACTGCTGCTATTGATTAAAGGATGGGGGGTGGTTGATGAAGCATCTAAATTTCTATTTTCTTTTGATACATCGGAAAAAAATAATAGAATTGAAAAGTAGGGAAGTTATGCTAAACCTGTATCGAACCTTGGTTAGACCACATAGAGGACTATGTCATCTTTCAATTATCATTGTGCCAAATATTGTTTCTATTATCACAAAAACTCATTTCTTCCTCGTCCCGGTCCCAGTTATTACTGCACTCGACCATTCCCACAAATGTTAGAAGAGGTTGAGGAGGAGACAGTGAAGGGAACAGTCAAAAGAAAGAAGACTGTGGAAACAGAAATAGTGCACAATTCTCTGGAGAGTAACAAGTGTTTCATTCTTTTCAAATGAGGGAAATAGTCAGTCAGAGAATTACAGGTTTATTAACCTCATGCCGGGTCCAGGTAGTTTTATTTTTACCATCACTTGCACCAATAATCACACACTCCAGGTGTATATCAGGGGATTGTGTGTGATGGTGAGGTGATCACTGGACAATAAAGCTCAGAGACTGGTGGGGGGCTGCTCATTACCCTCGGTGTGGTTTAATCCCCTTTCCCACTGAATACTCCGGACAGACATGGTCACCTTGGTAACGGAATGGTCAGTGTGATGTCACTTTCTGACCAAGAGCAGGCAAGACAATGGGTTATCAATAAATGGTAGTGTTATTAAACACTCTGCAATTACGTTTTGAATAAAGGTTATAAAATGGTGAAAGATAACTGGTGAGTTAAATCATTTATTTTTGAAGAATGCACTTGCAAATATTAAGAATGTTGAACTTTATGCACCCACAAATCACACATATATAGAGCGAAGCGTGTGCTTTTTTTCCAGTTGTTCCTCTTTACCAGATGAGAATTATAAAATAAGGCGGACATTAGGACCCTGCGGCTGCCCAGCCGGTGGTGCTGTGAGGTCACGGTTCCAGGCTCTGTCTGACACAATCAGTGGGTCAGGCAAAGCTCAATGGGAAATACTGCAGGAAAAACAATCCTTAGCATTAAAATCTGTGAGCAGTTAGCACAGGACAACACAAGTGTGAATTAGTGACCTTTAACACACACAATGTCACTAAGTAGTGCAAAGTGCAGTGAATTGCTCCTTCAGTCCTGTCCCTCAATCCCAGTCCATCTCTGGGAGATTGTTACAAGATTCACCCCATCCTCTCAACACAAGTATTACCCACACAATACCAGATCAATTGCCTGCTGCTGCTGATAGCTATTAACAAGAATAAACCTGCTTCTCTAAGTTAAAAAAATGATTGCATCCATTCTCACAGACAAATATATATCTTTACGATTATCAATATTTATCTATTCCTCTATCTATCATCTATGTCTCGATCTTACAGACGCAAGGTCTAGTGCAGTATTAGTGGAGATAGTTTCTATTGTAATATAAAGTGAGAAAGGGGATTGTGTCAAGTAAACAGAGTCAGGGCCTCGTGTAATATAAACAGAGACAGGGTCTAGTGTAATATAAACAGAGACAGGGTCTAGTGTAATATAAACAGAGACAGGGTCTAGTGTAATATAAACAGAGACAGGGTCGAGTGTAATATAAACAGAGACAGGGTCAAGTGTAATATAAAAAGAAAGGCAGGGTGTAGTGTAATATAAACAGAGACATGGTCTAGTGTAATATAAACACAGACAGGGTCTAGTGTAATATAAGCACAGACAGGGTCTAGTGTAATATAAACAGTGACAGGGTCTAGTGTAATATAAACACAGACAGGGCCTAGTGTAATATAAACAGAGACAGGGCCTTGTGTAAAATAAACACAGACAGGGTCTAGTGTAATATAAACAGTGACAGGGCTGAGTGTAATATAAACAGAGACAGGGTCTGGTGTAATATAAACAGAGACAGGTCCCGGTGTAATATAAACAGAGACAGAGTCGAGTGTAATATAAAGAGAGACAGGGTCTAGTGTAACAAAAACAGAGACATGATCGGGTGTAATATAAACAGAGACAGGGTCTAGTGTAATATAAACAGAGACAGGGTCCAGTGTAATATAAACAGGGACAGGGTCTAGTGTAATATAAACAGAGACAGGATCTAGTGTAATATAAACAGAGACAGGGTCTCATGTAATATAAAAAGAAAGACAGGGTCCAGTGTAATATAAACAGAGACATGATCTAGTGTAATATAAACAGAGACAGGGTCTAGTGTAATATAAACAGAGACAGTGTCCAGTGTAATATAAACAGGGACAGGGTCTAGTGTAATATAAAGAGAGACAGGGTCTAGTGTAATATAAAAAGAAAGACAGGGTCCAGTGTAATATAAACAGGGACAGGGTCTAATGTAATATAAACAGAGACAGGGTACAGTGTAATATAAACAGGGACAGGGTCTAGTGTAATATAAAGAGAGACAGGGTCTAGTGTAATATAAAAAGAAAGACAGGGTCCAGTGTAATATAAACAGGGACAGGGTCTAATGTAATATAAACAGAGACAGTGTCCAGTGTAATATAAACAGGGACAGGGTCTAGTGTAATATAAAGAGAGACAGGGTCTAGTGTAATATAAAAAGAAAGACAGGGTCCAGTGTAATATAAACAGGGACAGGGTCTAATGTAATATAAACAGAGACAGGGTCGAGTGTAATATAAACAGAGATAGGGTCTAGTGTAATATAAACAGGGGCAGGGTCTCGTGTAATATAAACAGGGACAGGGTCTAGTGTAATATAAACAGAGATATGGTCTCGTGTAATATAAACAGAGACAGGGTCTAGTGTAATTTAAACAGAGACAGGGTCTAGTGTAATATAAACAGAGACAGGGTCTAGTGTAATATAAACAGAGACAGGGCCTCGTGTAATATAAACAGAGACAGGGTCTAGTGTAATATAAACAGAGAAAGGGTCTAGTGTTATATAAACA
Source organism: Pristiophorus japonicus (assembly GCF_044704955.1). Taxonomy (NCBI): domain Eukaryota; kingdom Metazoa; phylum Chordata; class Chondrichthyes; family Pristiophoridae; genus Pristiophorus; species Pristiophorus japonicus. The sequence goes on along the minus strand of NW_027254860.1, from coordinate 32,427 downwards.
GGGACAGGGTCTAGTGCAATATAAACAGAGACAGGGTCTAGTGTAATATAAACAGAGACAGGGTCTAGTGTAATATAAACAGAGACAGGGTCTAGTGTAATATAAACAGAGACAGGGTCTAGTGTTATATAAACAGACAAGGTCTACGTTATATAAACAGTGACATGGTCTTGGATAATTTTTAAAATTACTCCCAGTGCCATGAGCCAGTGAGTACAGAAATAGGAAGATAGAGCAGTTGACTGCATGATTGGAGAGATGGTGCAGGAGAGGGGGCTTGAGATTCCTGACGCATTGGGACCACTTCTGGGGGAGGTGGGACCTGTACAAGCCGGACGGGTTGTACCTCAACAGACCCCGGACCAATATCCTCGCGGTGGCTTTTGCTCGTGCTGTTGGGGAGGGATTAAACTAGCTTGGCAGGAGGATGGGAACCTGAGAATAGATTCATTCGGGAAGGAAATAAAGCTGGAATTGGAAAGCAAAAATGTAGAAAGTGAGTTTGAAGGACAGAAGAAAAAAAGCAGGAAAAAAGGGTAAAAAAACAAATTTAAAAGCTCTTTATCTCAATGCACATAACATTCGTAACAAAATTAATGAGTTGTCTGCACAAATAGATACAAATGGGTGTGATCTGATAGCCATTCCAGAGACGTGGTTGCAAGTTGACCAAGACTGGGAACTGAATATTCAGGGGTATTTGACAATTCGGAAGCACAGACAGAAAGGAAAAGGAAGTGGGGTAGCACTGTTAATAAAGGATGAGATCAGTGCGTTAGTGAGAAACGATATTTGCTCAGAGGATCAAGATGTTGAATCAGTTTGGGTGGAGATAAGGAATAATAAAGGGAAAAAGTTGCTGGTGGGCGTCGTCTATAGGCCCCCTAACAGAAGCTACACTGTTGGACGGAGTATAAATCAAGAAATAATGAGGCTTGCAATAAAGGAACAGCAATAATTATGATTTATTTTAAACTTCATGTTGATTGGACAAAGCAAATTGGTCAGGGTAGCCTTGAGGAGGTGTTCATAGAGTGTATCCAGGATAGTTTCCTTGAACAGTACATTGCGGAACCAACCAGGGATCAGGCTATCTTAGATCTAGTAATGAGGCAGGATTAATAAATGATCTCGTAGGAATGAGTGACCACAATATGGTTTGTTGTAGGGCGCTTCCAAAGGCAAAGGCACCTGCTGAATATGTGTATGTATGTTTGTGTAAAATAGCAGCCACATATAAAATGGCTGCCAGGGATTCCGCAATGCATTTGGTGAATTCAGCGAACCAGCTTGACTACATTTCTGGGTCGCTGATGACATTGCAGTCCCTTGTACAGGAACACTGGAAAGGGCGAGCTCAGCAGAATGTCTCTAATCAGCAACCCCCAGACAAGATATCCTACTGGAATACTGAACAAAGGAATTCATGTAACTGGGTTAAGATAAGAAGGTTAGGCGCAGGCAGAACCCAAGGGCAGTAGAGATAAGGGGGTCTGGAGAATATCACGAGGCCATGAGTAAGCTCCAGCTAAACATGAGATGATCACGCAGTGCCCTGGTGCCTGGGGGCCAATCCCATTAGCCCAAAGAAACTGATTTGTAATCTATAATCATTATGATTGGATTGTGTCCAGCCGACATGGGTTGAGTAATTTTAATGAACTGTTGTAAAACATATAAATATTGATGAATTACTTTGTTTGGCGGAGAGCAGTGCCTGAAGTAACCCAGAGGCTTTCTCCCCGCCAGCGTAATAAAGACCATTTTGATGTTTGGAACCTACCCAGAGTGACGAGTATTTCTTCCAGGATTTCGCTCGCGCTAACAGGTTGAATTTCAAATTCAGTTGGAAGTTGAGAAATTGGATCTCAAACCAGGGTCCTAAGCTTAAATAAAGGAGACTACAAAGGTATGAAGGCAGAGTTGGCTAAAGTGGACTGGGAAAATAGACTAAACTTTGGGATGGTTGATGAGCAGTGGCAGACATTTAAGGAGATATTTCATACCCTGCAACAGAAATCTATCCCAATGAGAAGGAAAGACTATAAGAAAAGGGATAACCATCCGTGGCTAACTAAGGAAATAAGGGAGGGTGTCAAATTGAAAACAAAGGTATACAATGTGGCCAAGACTAGTGGGAGGCTAGAGATTTATAAAATTTTTAAAAGCCAGCAGAGAACAACTAAAAAAATGATTGAGAGGGAAGATAGATTATGAAAGTAAACTAGCACAAAATATAAAAACAGATAGTAAGAGTATTTCGTGGTAGAAGACACTAGGGGCTATAGGTCGGGAGGAACGTAATACAATCACTATCACTAATGACGTAGTACTAGATAAAATAATGGGATTAAAGGCGGACAAGTCCCCTGGACCTGATGGCTTGCATCCTAGGGTCTTAAGAGAAGTGGCTGTAGAGATAGTGAATGCATTGGTTGTAATAAACGGGTCCTTTTCAGAATGGCAGGCAGTGACCAGTGGGGTGCCACAGGATTCAGTGCTGGGACCCCAGCTATTTACAATATACATCAATGATTTAGATGAAGGAGTTGAATGTAATATCTCCAAGTTTGCAGATGACACTAAGCTGGGTGGCAGTGTGAGCTGTGAGGAGGATGCTAAGATGCTGCAGGGTGACTTGGACAGGTCAGGTGAGTGGGGAAATGCACGGCAGATGCAGTATAATGTGGATAAATGTGAGGTTATCCACTTTGGTGGCAAAAACAGGAAGACAGAATATTATCTGAATGATGACAGATTAGAAAAACGGGAGGTGCAACGAGACCTGGGTGTCATGGTACATCAGTCATTGAAAGTTGGCATGCAGGTACAGCAGGCGGTGAAGAAGGCAAATGGTATGTTGGCCTTCATACCGAGATGATTTGAGTATAGGAGCAGGGAGGTCTTACTGAAGTTGTACAGAGCCTTGTTGAGGCCACACCTTGAATATTGTGTTCAGTTTTGGTCTACTAATCTTAGGAAGTACGTTCTTGCTATTGAGGGAGTGCAGCGAAGGTTCACCAGATTGATTCCTGGGATGGCAGGACTGACATATGAGGAGAAACTGGATCAATTGGGCTTGTATCCACTGGAGTTTAAAAGAATGAGAGGGGATCTCATAGAAACATATAAAATTCTGACCAGATTGGACAGGTTAGAGGCAGGAAGAATGTTCCTGTTGCTGGGGAGTTCCAGAACCAGGGGTCACAGTCTAAGAATAAGGGGTAAGCCATTTAGGACTGAGATGAGGAGAAACTTCTTCACTCAGAGAGCGGTTAACCTGTGGAATTCTCTACCGCAGAAAGTAGTTGAGGCTAGTTCATTAGATATATTCAAAAGGAAGTTAGATATGGCCCTTACGGCCAAAGGGATCAAGGGGTATGGAGAGAAAGCAGGAAAGGGGTACTGAGGTTGAATGATCAGCCATGATCTTATTGAAAGGCGGTGCAGGCTCGAAGGGCCGAAAGGCCTGCTCCTGCATCTAATTTCTATGTTTCTATGTTTAATCTACCAAAATTTCCTGGATTCTAGGGCAGTCCCAACAGATTGGAAAACCGCAAATGTAACGCCCCTATTTGAAAAAGGAGGCAGACAAAAAGCAGGACACTATCTACCAGTTAACCCAACATCCATCATTGGGAAAATGCTGCAGTCCATTATTAAGGAAGCAGTAGCAGGACATCTGGAAAAGCATGATTCAGTCAAGCAGATTCAGCATGGTTTTATGAAAGGGAAATCCTGTTTGACAAATATGCTGGAGTTCTTTGAGGATGTAACGAGCAGGATGGATAAGGGGGAAGCAGTGGGTATGGTGTATTTGGATTTCCAGAAGGCATTCGATAAGGTGCCACATAAGAGGTTACTGCACAAGATAAAAGCTCACTGGGTTGGGGGTAATATATTAGCATGGATAGAGGATTGGCTAAACAGGGAGTCAGGATAAATGGGCAATTTTCCAGTTGGCAAACATGACTAGTGGAGTGTCGTAGGGATCAGTGCTGGGTCCTCAACTATTTACAATCAATATTAATGACTTGGATGAATGGACCAAGTTTGCTGTTAATACACAAATTGAGAGGACACAAAGGGATCTCGACAGGTTAAGTGAGTGGGCAAACATTTGGCAGATGGAGTATAATGTGGGAAAATGTGAGGTTATCCACTTTGGCAGAAATAATAGAAAAGCAAATTATAATTTAAATGGAGAAAAAATGCAAAAAGCTGTATTAGAGAGAGACCTGGGGGTCCTTGTGCATGAAACACAAAAAGTTAGTTTGCAGGTACAGCAAGTAATCAGGAAGGCAAATGGAATGTTGGCCTTTATTGCAAGGGGAATCGAGTATAAAAGCAGGGAATTCCTGCTACAACTGTACAGGGTATTGGTAAGTTCACACCTGGAGTACTGTGTACAGTTTCGATCTCCATATTTAAGAAAGGATATAGTTTCATTGGAGGCAGTTCAGAGAAGGTTCACTAGGTTGATTCAGGAGATGAGGGGGTTGACTTATGAAGATAGGTTGAATGGGTTGGGCCTCTACACATTGGAGTTCAGAAGAATGAGAGGTGATCTTATTGAAACTTAATGATAATGAGGGGGCTCGACAAGGTGGATGCAGAGAGAATATTTCCACTCATAGGGGAAACTAAAACTAGAGGACATCATCTTAGAATAAGGGGCTGGCCATTTAAAACTGAGATGTGGAGGAATTTCTTCTCTCAGAGGGTTGTAAATCTGTGGAATTCTCTGCCTCAGAGAGTTGTGGAGGCCGGGACATTGAATATATTTAAGGTGGAGATAGACAGATTTTTGAGTGATAAGGGAGTAAAGGGTTATGGGGAGCGGGCAGGGAAGTGGAGCTGAGTCCATGATCAGATCAGCCATGATCTTATTGAATGGCAGAGTGGACTCAAAGGGCAAAATGACTGACTGCTGCTCCTATTTCTCATGTTCTTATGTAGTTGTGTGGACATAAACCGTAAACTCAGAACTGAGCGTCGCCTTTCGGGGAGACGGTGAGAAATCCGAGGGGTGCAGACACTAGGACCCGGTTGGAACAGGCTGTGACGTCACTCAGTGTTCCTGCACCAAGATGGCCGCCGTTAGCCTGGGCCTGTGACCGGGAGAAAGCCCCGAAGCTGCAACCGCCGATATTCCGGTTAGTACCACGGCCTTCCGGCGGGCACTAGTTGTTTATGAAGCCTCCCCGGCTCCCCGCTGGTCCATTAATCCCCTCCGACCCGCTGAAAATTACAATTCTGAGCAGCCTATCCAAAACGTGTGTCCTCCGCCATTATACGGACTGCGCATGCTCCAAACCCAGCCAGGACCTGCGCCTGCGCACTGCGCTCCTGTAGTCTGGGTACGGTACATTCACCCCGCTAGGAATGCTGGGTACCCATACCGCCATTGAAAGCCTGAATTTGTGAATGGAACAGGATTTATTGTGATTGCATTGGGCACTGAACCATGCTCATTCTGGCAGTTATTGTTTGTTTCTGATGATTTTTATGAGCTGGAGATTAATATTGTGTATCAATATTGAACAAATCAGCTTTGTTTCAAACACAGTGTGTCGAATATTTGATTTCTCCATGATCAGCAGAGAGTAATTAGTTTCGATGATGTGGAATCGGTCTGGGTGGAGCTGCGGAATACCAAAGGGCAGAAAATGCTAGTGGGAGTTGTGTACAGACCACCAAGCAGTAGTAGTGAGGTTGGGGACAGCATCAAACAGGAAATTAGGGATGAGTGCAATAAAGTACAGCAGTTATCATGGGCGACTTTAATCTACATATAGATTGGGCAAACAAAACTGGCAGCAATACGGTGGAGGAGATTTTCTGGAGTGTATTAGGGATGGTTTTCCAGACCAATATGTCAAGAAACCAACTAGGGGGTTGGCCATACTAGACTGGGTGATGTGTAATGAGAAAGGACTAATTAGCAATCTTGTTGTGCGAGACCCCTTGGGGAAGAGTGACCATAACATGGTAGAAATCTTTATTAAGCTGGAGAGTGACACAGTTAATTCAGACACGAGGGTCCTGAACTTAAGGAAATATAGCTTTGATCGTATGAGATGTGAATTGGCAAAAATAGACTGGCAAATAATACTTAAAGGGTTGGTGGCAGATAGGCAATGGCAAACATTTAAAGATCACATGGATGAACTTCAACAATTGTACATTCCTGTCTGGAGTAAAAATAAAATGGGGAAGGTGGCTCAACCATGGCTAACAAAGGAAATTAAGGATCTTTTAAATCCAGAGAAGAGGCATATAAATTGGCCAAAAAAAGCAGCAAAACTGAGGACTGGCAGTAATTTAGAATTCAGCAGAGGAAGACAAATTAGGAGGGGGGAAACAGAGTATGAGAGGAAGCTTGCTGGGAACATAAAAACTGACTGCAAAAGCTTCTGTAGATATGTGAAGAGAAAAAGATTCGTGAAGACAAATGTAGGACCCTTGCAGTCAGATTCAGGTGAATTTATAATGGGGAACAAAGAAATGGCAGACCAATTGGACAAATACTTTGGGTCTGTCTTCACAAAGGAAGGCACAAATAACCTTCCGGAAATACTAGGGGGCCGAGCGATTAGAGAGAAGGAGGAACTGAAGGAAATCCTTCTTATGTGCAGAATTGTGTTAGGGAAATTGATGGGATTGAAGGCCAATAAATCCCCGGGGCCTGATAGTCTGCATTGCAGAGTACTTAATGAAGTGGCCCTAGAAATAGTGGATGCATTGGTGATCATTTTCCAACAGTTTATCGATTCTGAATCAGTTCCTATGGGCTGGAGGGTAGCTAATGTAACAACACTTTTTAAAAAAGGAGGGAGAGAGAAAACGGGTAATTATAGACCGGTTAGCCTGACATCAATAGTGGGGAAAATGTTGGAATCAATTATTAAAGATGAAATACCAGCGCATTTGGAAAGCAGTGACAGGTGTGGTCCAAGTCAGCATGGATTTATGAAAGGGAAATCATACTTGACAAATCTTCTGGAATTTTTTGAGGATGTAACTAGTAGAGTAGACAAGGGAGAACCAGTGGATGTGGTGTATTTGGATTTACAAAAGGCTTTTGACAAGGTCCCACACAAGAGATTGGTGTGCAAAATTAAAACACATGATATTGGGGGAAATGTACTGACGTGGATAGAGAACTGGTTGGCAGACAGGAAGCAGAGAGTCGGGATAAACGGGTCCTTTTCAGAATGGCAGGCAGTGACTAGTGGGGTGCCGCAGGGCTCAGTGCTGGGACCCCAGCTATTTACAATATTCATTAATGATTTAGATGAATGATTGGGTGTAATATCTCCAAGTTTGCAGATGACACTAAGCTGGGTCACGGTGTGAGCTGTGAGGAGGATGCTAAGAGGCTGCAGGGTGACTTGGACAGGTTAGGTGAGTCGGCAAATGCATGGCAGATGTAGTATAATGTGGATAAATGTGAGTTTATCCACTTTGGGGGAAAAAACACGAAGGCAGAATATTATCTGAATGGCGGCAGATTAGGAAAAGGGGAGGTGCAACGAGACCTGGGTGTCATGGTACATCAGTCATTGAAAGTTGGCATGCAGGTACAGCAGGCGGTGAAGAAGGCAAATGGTATGTTGGTCTTCATAGCTAGGGGATTTGAGTATAGGAGCAGGGAGGTCTTACTGCAGTTGTACAGGGCCTTAGTGAGGCCTCACCTGGAATATTGTGTTCAGTTTGGTCTCCTAATCTGAGGAAAGAGGTTTTTGCTATTGAGGGAGTGCAGCGAAGGTTCACCAGACTGATTCCAGGGATGGCAGGACTGACATATGAGGAGAGACTTGATCAACTGGGCCTGTATTCACTGGAGTTTAGATGGATGAGAGGGGATCTCATAGAAACATATTAAATTCTGACTGGACTGGACAGGCTAGATGCAGGAAGAATGTTTCCGATGTTGGGGAAGTCCAGAACCAGGGGACACAGTCTATGGATAAGGGGTAATCCATTTAGGACTGAGATGAGGAGAAACTTCTTCACTCAGAGAGTTGTTAACCTGTGGAATGATCTACCACAGAGAGTTGTTGATGCCAGTTCATTGGATATATTCAAGAGGAAGACAGATATGGCTCCTACGGCTAAATTGATCAAGGGGTATGGAGGGAAAGCAGGAAAAGGGTACTGAGGTGAATGATCGACCATGATCTTATTGAATAGTGGTGCAGGCTCAAAGGGCCGAATGGCCTACTCCTGCACCTATTTTCTGTGTTTCTATGTCTTTCTGGCTCTCGCTCTCTCTCGCTCTCTGTCTCTTTCTCTCTCTGTCTCTCTCTCTCTCTCTCTGCTTCTCTCTTTCTCTGTCTCTCTCTTTGTCTCTCTCTCTCTCTCTGTGTCTGTCTCTCTATCTGTCTCTCTCTCTCTCTCTTTCTCTGACTCTGTCTCTCTCTCTGTCTCTCTCTCTCAGTCTGTCTGTCTCTCTCTCTCGCCCTCTGCCTCCCTCTTTTGCTCTCTCTTTCTCTGTCTCCCTCTCTCCCGCTCTTGCTCTCTCTCTGTCTCTCTCGCTCTCTTTCCATCTGTCTGTCTCTCACTGTCTCTCTCTTTCTCTCTCTGTCTCTTTCTCTCTCTCACTCTGTCTCCGTCTCTCTCTCTGTCTCTATCTCTATCTCTCTCTGTCTCTCGGTCTGTGTCTCGCTCTGTGTCTCCCTCTGTTGCTCTCTCTCTCTCTCTCTGTCTCCCGCTTTCTCTCTGCCTCTTTCTCTCTCTGTTTCTCTCTCTAACTCTCTTCCTCTCTCTCGCTCTGCCTCTCTCTCTCTCCCTGTCTCCCTCTCTTGCTCTCGCTCTCTGTGTGTCTCTGTCTCTCTCTCTTTGTCCGTCAGTCTCTATCACCGTCTCACTCTCTGTGTATCTCTCTCTCTCCATTTCTCTGTCTCTCCGTCTCTCTCTCTCTCTGTCTCTTTCTCTCTCTCACTCTGTCTCCGTCTCTCTCTCTGTCTCTATCTCTGTCTCTCTCTGTCTCTCGGTCTATGTCTTGCTCTGTGTCTCCCTCTGTTGCTCTCTCTCTCTCTCTCTCTCTGTCTCCCGCTTTCTCTCTGCCTCTCTCTCTGCCTCTTTCTCTCTCTGTTTCTCTCTCTAACTCTCTGCCTCTCTCTCGCTCTGCCGCTCTCTCTCTCCCTGTCTCCCTCTCTTGCTCTCGCTCTCATAGAAAACATAGAAACATAGAAAATAGGTGCAGGAGTAGGCCATTCGGCCCTTCTAGCCTGCACCGCCATTCAATGAGTTCATGGCTGAACATTCAACTTCAGTACCCCATTCCTGCTTTCTCGCCATACCCCTTGATCCCCCTAGCAGTAAGGACCTCATCTAACTCCTTTTTGAATATATTTAGTGTGTCTCTGTCTCTCTCTCTTTGTCCGTCAGTCTCTATCACCGTCTCACTCTCTGTGTGTCTCTCTCTCTCCATTTCTCTGTCTCTCCGTCTCTCCGTCTCTCCATCTCTCTCTCTCTCTCTCTCTCTCTGTCTCTCTCCTTCTCTTTCTGCTTGTCCTGTCATTCAGGACACATTTTAAACTGTGACCATTATATTCTCAGGGTTCGGAATGGAATGCTTCAAACCTGGATGAATTGTAATGAAATGGGTAAATTTATACCTCTGTGTGTGAGTGTGTGTGTGGTGTGTGTGTGTATGTGTGAAAGTGTGTGAGCGTGTGCAAGAGTATGTGTGTGCGAGAGTGTGTGTGAGTGTGTGTGAGTGTGTGTGAGAGTGTGTGCGTGAGTATCTCTGTCTGTATGTCTGCATGAGTGTCTCTATGAATCTGTGTGAGTCTCTCTGTGAGTGGGTGTGAGAGTGTGCGAGTGCATGTGGGAGTGGGAGTGTGTGTGTGTCAGAGTGTGTGTGTCAGAGTGTGTGTGTGAGTGTGTAAGATTGTGTGTGTGTGAGTGTCTGTGTCTGTGAGAGTGCGTGTGTGAGAGTGTGTCTCTGTGAGAGAGTGTGTCTCTGTCTGTGTGTGAGTGTGTATGTGAGTGTGTTTGTAAGAGCGTGTGTGAGAGCGTGTGTAAGAGTGTGTGTGTGTTTGTGTCTCTGTCTGTGAGTGTGTCTGTGTTTGAGTGTCTGTATGTCTGTGTGAGTGTGTGTGTGAGAGTGTCTGTGACTGTGTGTGTGAGAGAGTGTGTGTGTGAGAGTGTGTGTGTTAGGGTGTGAGAGAGTGAGTGTGTGAGAGTGTGTGTGAGTGAGTGCGTGTGTGAGAGACTGTGTGAGAGCGTGAGAGTGTATGTGTATATGTGTGTCTGTGTGTGAATGAGAATGTATGTGTGTGTGAGTGAGAGTGTATGTGTGTGTGTGTGTGTGAGAGAGAGAGTGTGTGTGTGTGAGTGTGCGTGTGTGTGTGTGTGAGAGAGAGTGTGTGTGTGTGTGAGAGAGAGAGTGTGTGTGAGTGTGAGAGAGAGAGTGTGTGTGAGTGTGTGTGTGAAATACCTGGGATAATCCACCACGATTAAAGCTGCTGTATCCAGGGCCGTTGTCGAGGTTCTGAGGTTTATCTGTTTCTTGTTGCCGTATTTCAGAGTGAGGTTCATCTTGAACGGGACACGGGAAGTCGATAATTTCTTCCACGACTGATTTGAGTATCTGATCATTCGGCTTTACGATGAGGAGCTGACAGATCTCCTGTTTCACTGGGAACAGAGCGACAGATTTATCTCCACTGCACGCTGAGTGGCCAAGGTCGGGACTGTCCAGCAAGGTAGAATATATCTGCACACAATCCACGTGTGGATCATAGAATCAGAGAAATTTACAGCATGGAAGGAGGCCATTTCAGCCCATCGTGCACACGCCGGCCAAACAAGAGCTACCCAGCCTAATCCCACTTTCTAGCTCTGGGTCCGTAGCCCTGCAGGTTACGGCACTTCAAGTGCACATCCAAGTACTTTTTAAAGTGGTGAGGGTTTCTACCTCTACCACCCTTTCGGCCGTGAGTTCTGCCCCAGACCCCCACCACCCTCTGGGTGAAAACATTTCCCCTCAAATCCCCTCTAAACCTCCCCCCAATTACTTTAAGTCTGTGCCCCCTGGTTGTTGATCCATCTGTCAAGGGAAACAGGTCCTTCCTATCCACTCGATTCAGGCCCCTCATCATTTTATACACCTCAATCAGGTCTCCCCTCAGCCTCCTCTGTTCCAGAGAAACAACCCCAGCCTATCCAAACTTTCCTCATCGCTTAAATTCTCCAGTCCTGGCAACATCCTGGTAAATCTCCTATGTACCCTCTGTAGTGCAATCACATCCTTCCTGGAATGTGGTGACCAGAACAGCACGCAGTACAGTTATCCGAAAGATGGCACCTGTGACAGTGCGGCACTCCCTCAGTACTGCCCCTCCGACAATGCAGTGCTCCCTTAGTACTGCCCCTCCAACAGTGCGGCACTCCCTCAGTACTGCCCCTCCGACAGTGCAGCACTCCCTCAGTACTGCCCCTCCGACAGTGCGGCGCTCCCTCAGTACTGCCCCTCCGACAGTGCGGCGCTCCCTCAGTACTGCCCCTCCGACAGTGCAGTACTCCCTTATTACTGCCCCTCCGACAGTGCGGCACTCCCTCAGTACTGTCCCTCCGACAGTGCAGCACTCCCTCAGTACTGCCCCTCCGACAGTGCGGCGCTCCCTCAGTACTGCCCCTCCGACAGTGCAGTACTCCCTTATTACTGCCCCTCCGACAGTGCGGCACTCCCTCAGTACTGTCCCTCCGACAGTGCAGCACTCCCTCAGTACTGCCCCTCCGACAGTGCGGCACTCCCTCAGTACTGTCCCTCCGACAGTGCGGCACTCCCTCAGTACTGCCCCTCCGACAGTGCGGCACTCCCTCAGTACTGCCCCTCCGACAGTGCGGCACTCCCTCAGTACTGCCCCTCCGACAGTACGGCACTCCCTCAGTACTGGGTAACGGGAACACCAGCCTGGGATTAAGGGACTCAATCCCATGGCCTTCTGACTCCGAGGCGAGAGAGAGCGAGAGAGAGAGAGAGAAAGACTGACTATGGTACAGCTGACACCTGATGTCGGATGAGAATGTATTGTGTTGGATACAGGCTAATAAGGACATAAGAAATAGGAGCAGGAGGAGGCCGTACGGCCCCTCGAGCCTGCTCCGCCATTCAATACGATCATAGCTGATACGATTATGGACTCAGCTCCACTTTCCTGTCTGCTCCCCATAACCCCGTATTCCCTTATCAGTTAAGAAACTGTCTATTTCTGTCTTAAATTTATTCAATGTCCCAGCTTCCACAGCTCTCTGAGGCAGCGAGTTCCACAGATTTACAACCCTCTGAGAGAAGAAATTGCTCCTCATCTCAGTTTTAAATGGGCGGCCCCTTATTCTAATATCATGCCCCCTAGTTCTAGTCTCCCCCATCAGTGGAAACATCCTCTCTGCATCCACCTTGTCAAGCCCCCTCAGAATCTTATACGTTTCAATAATATCACCTCTCATTCTTCTGAATTCCAATGAGTAGAGGCCCAACCTCCTCAACTTTTCCTCATCCCCGGAATCAACCGAGTGAACCTTCTCTGAACTGCCACCAAAGCAAGTATATCCTTTCGTAAATATGGAAACCAAAACTGCACGCAGTACTCCAGGTGTGGCCTCACCCTCCCAATACATGGTCAAGGGGCTGGAAGACAATGGGTGAGGGGGGACTGAGGGACACACACACACAGACACATACACAGAGCAGGAAAGGCCCAGGCTACATTCCCGGCCTAGTGCTGATCTAATCCAGGGAGAGCAGGGTGGAGGGGGAGGCGGAAGGGGAGAGGGAGGAGGGAAAGCTGGGGGGAGAGGAGGGGGGATAGCGGGGAAAACGGGGCGGAGCGTGAGAGGGGAGAGCAGTGGGGGAGGGGGAGGGGAGGGGAGAGCGGGGAGGTGGGGAAAGGGGAAGAGTGGAGCGGAAGGGGACGGGGGGGGGAGAGTGATGGGGGAGGGGGTGAAATGGGGAGAGCAGGGTGGAGGGGAATGGGGAGCACGGGGGGGAGGAAGAGGGGGGGAGCGGGATGCAGGGGGAGGAGGGAGAGCGGTACGGAGGGGGAGGGAGAGCGCAGGGGAGAGGGGGATGGGGAGAGTGATGGGGAGAAATGGGGAGAGCAAGGCGGAGGTGAAGGGGGAGAGCGGGGGGTGGGAGGAGGGAGAGTGGGGTGGAGGGGGAGAGCTGGACGGAGGGGGAGGGGAGGAGGGAGCGAAGTGGAGGGGGAGGGGAGGGGGGAGAGCGAGACGGAGGGGGAGGCGAGGGGAAGAGCGGGGGGGAGGGGGATAGCGGGGCAGAGGGAGGGGGTGAGAGCGGTGTGGAGTGGGAGGAGGGAGAATGGGGCAGAGTGTGAGGGGGGGGGCAGGCTAACCACGCCTGATTTAGCTCGGGACTCACTCTCTGTTTCCCACTCTCTCACTGTCTCTCCCTCCATTGCGTTCTCTCTCTCTCTCTCTCTGTCTGACTCTCTCTCCCCCTCCATCCATCGCACCCTCTCTCTGTCTCCCTCCATCGCGCTCTCTTTCTCTCTCTCTCTGTCTCTCTCTCTCGCCCTCCGTCCATCACTAACTCTCTCCCTCCATCTCTCTCTCTCTCTCTACCTCTCCCTCTCCCTCTCTCGCTCTCACTCTCACTCTCACTCTCACTCTCTGTCTCTCTCTCTCGCCCTCCGTCCATCACTAACTCTCTCCCTCCATCTCTCTCTCTCTCTCTCTCTGTCTGTCTCCACCTCTCCCTCTCCCTCTCCCTCTCCCTCTCCCTCTCCCTCTCTCGCCCTCCGTCCATCACTAACTCTCTTCCTCCATCTCTCACTCTCACTCTCACTCTCACTCTCACTCTCTCTCGCCCTCCGTCTATCACTAACTCTCTTCCTCCATCTCTCACTCTCACTCTCACTCTCCCCCTCTCACTCTCCCCCTCTCACTCTACACCAAGCAGCGACACAACAGCCTGTGGACGAGCTGCTCCGAGACCGACCTGGACGAGGTCTGTGAGGAGACCTCCGAGGATCCAGTCCCGAGCCGGACACAGGACAACTCGGAGACCGTGATCGGACGTCCGTGCCAGTGCCTGACTCGCCGTCGAAAGGCCCACTCCCCCTCGGCCCACCCTGAAAGGCCCACTCCCCCTCGGCCCACCCTGAAAGGCCCACTCCCCCTCGGCCCACCCTGAAAGTCCCACTCCCCCTCGGCCCACCCTGAAAGGCCTGTGTCCCTCTCGGCCTACCTCTTCAGGCCTCTGAAGGAGTCGCCAAGTGAGGCATCCTCCATCCCGCCCCCTCGGCCTGTATCCCACAGGCCCCAGGCTCTGGCGCTGGCAGTGGCTAGTGGGAGGGGTACAGCCTGGGCTGCAGGTGCCCCAGCCCCGGCCCACCTCGCTCCGAGAGCGGATCGACCTGCTGTCGCTCATGTGGCAGGTGAAGGAGATGGAGCGGCTGAAGGAGGCCTCGGGGCGGGTGGGCGATAGTCCCCAGCCCGGCAAGAGGACCAGGGCCTGACGACGGAGGGCCTACTCGGTGAAATCTTCGGAGCAGGAGGGCCGACAGCAACTGGAACACCTGGGGCTCACTGGACATCAAGGTAACAGGACCAAGGGCCGGTGGAAGGGGGAGGGAGGTGCATATCCATGGTGGGGGCAGGATTCTAACTGAAGGCCAAGGATCAGAGGCCACCACTAGGCCTGGTCCTAATCAACAGCCGAGGATTAGGCCTCCTAAGATAAGGCCTGAAGCCTAATCGAGAGCCTAGGATTAGGCCTGGTCTTAATTGAGAGCCTAGGATTAGGCCTGGTCTTAATTGAGAGTCTAGGATTAGGCCTGGTCCTAAGCGAGAGCCTAGGATTCGGCCTGGTCTTAATCGAGAGCCTAGGATTATGCCTGGAGCCAATCGAGAGCCTAGGATTAGGCCTGGTCCAAATCAGGAGCCTAGGATTAGGCCTGGTCCTAATCAGGAGCCTAGGATTAGGCCTGGTCCTAATCAACAGCCGAGGATTAGGCCTCCTAAGATAAGGCCTGAAGCCTAATCGAGAGCCTAGGATTAGGCCTGGTCCTAATTGAGAGCCTAGGATTAGGCCTGGAGCCAATTGAAAGCCGAGGATTAGGCCTGGTCCTAAGTGAGAGCCTAGTATTAGACCTGGATCCTAATGGTGAGCCTAGGATTGCACCTGGCCCTAATCAACAGCCTAGGATTAGGCCTGGAGTCTAATTGAGAGCCTAGGATTAGACCTGGAGCCAATTGAGAACCTAGGATTAGGCCTGGTCCTAATTGAGAGCCCAGGATTCGGCCTGGTCCTAATTCATAGTCTAGAATTAGGCCTGGTCCTAATCGAGGGCCTAGGATTAGGCCTGGTCCTAATCGAGAGCTTAGGATTAGACCTGGAGCCAATCTACAGTTTAGGATTAGGTCTGGAGCCTAATCGAGAGCCTAAGATTAGGTCTGGTCCTAATTGAGAGCACAGGATTAGGTCTGGGGCATAATTGAGAGCCTGGGATTAGGTCTGGAGCCAATTGAGAGCCTAGGATTAGGCCTGGTCCTAATTGAGAGCACAGGATTAGGTCTGGGGCATAATTGAGAGCCTGGGATTAGGTCTGGAGCCAATTGAGAGCCTAGGATTAGGCCTGGTCCTAATCGAGAGCCTAGGATTAGGCCTGGAGCCAATTGAAAGCCGAGGATTAGGCCTGGTCCTAATTGAGAGCCTAGGATTAGGCCTGGAGCCAATTGAAAGCCGAGGATTAGGCCTGGTCCTAAGTGAGAGCCTAGGATTAGACCTGGATCCTAATGGTGAGCCTAGGATTGCACCTGGCCCTAATCAACAGCCTAGGATTAGGCCTGGAGTCTAATTGAGAGCCTAGGATTAGACCTGGAGCCAATTGAGAACCTAGGATTAGGCCTGGTCCTAATTGAGAGCCCAGGATTCGGCCTGGTCCTAATTCATAGTCTAGGATTAGGCCTGGTCCTAATCGAGGGCCTAGGATTAGGCCTGGTCCTAATCGAGAGCTTAGGATTAGACCTGGAGCCAATCTACAGTTTAGGATTAGGTCTGGAGCCTAATCAAGAGCCTAAGATTAGGCCTGGTCCTAATTGAGAGCACAGGATTAGGTCTGGGGCATAATTGAGAGCCTGGATTAGGTCTAGAGCCAGTTGAGAGCCTAGGATTAGGCCTGGTCCTAATTAAGAGCACAGGATTAGGTCTGGGGCATAATTGAGAGCCTGGGATTAGGTCTGGAGCCAATTGAGAGCCTAGGATTAGGCCTGGTCCTAATCGAGAGCCTAGGATTAGGCCTAGTCCTAATCGGCAGCCTAGGATTAGGCCTGGTCCTAATTGAGAGCCTAGGATTAGGCCTGGAGCCAATTGAGAGCCTAGGATTAGACCTGGAGCCTAATTGAGAGCCTAGGATTAGGCCTGGAGCCAATTGAGAGCCTAGGATTAGGTCTGGTCTTATCAAGAGCCTAGGATTAGACCTGGAGCCTAATTGAGAGCCTAGAATTAGGCCCGGTCCAAATCAGGAGCCTAGGATTAGGCCTGGTCCTAATTGAGAGCCTAGTATTAGGCCTGGAGCCAATTGAGAGCCTAGGATTAGGTCTGGTCTTATCAAGAGCCTAGGATTAGACCTGGAATAAATTGAGAGACTAGGATTAGGCCTAGTCCTAATTGAGAGCCTGTAATTAGGTCTGGTCCTAATCGAGAGCCTAGGATTAGGCCTGAAGCCAATTGAGAGCCTAGGATTAGGCCTAGTCCTAATTGAAAGCCTGGAATTAGGCCTGGAGCCAATAGAAACCCTAGGATTAGGTCTGGTCCTAATCGAGAGCCTCAGATTAGGCCTGGAGCCAATTGAGAGCCTAGAATTAGGCCTGGACCAAATTGAGAGCCTGGGATTAAGCAACCCCGATTTATGGAGGACGGGTCTGTGGTTCGTAGGAAGAATTAAGGAAGGACATTGAGGGGGTGGGGGAAATCTGGGCAGTAAAAGCCATGAGGGAAGGAGCAGATGTCCCACCCCCACCAGCGATATTGGGCTCACCGCCCTCACGGCTGAGATGAACTGCAGGCGTGAAATCTCATGCTCCACTTCCTGTCGGGAGCGGGGCGAGGAGGGCGTGTGCACCAAGTTTCCCGCGTGACACGGAGGGACTGCTGGTGGGATGTCACGGCCCCCTTCCCCCTTCCCTTAAAGGGGGGGCTGAGCTTCCGACACTGTGGGATAGAGAAGTGGCGGGGGGGGGAATGGATGCACTACCGGGGAGCGGGGGGTTTGCAATGGGCCACAAGAGGAGCCCACCGCCCCCCGTAATCTACAATCAGGAAGGCCCCAACCGGTCGAACAGAAGAACATATGAATTAGGAGCAGGAGTAGGCCATATGGCCCCTCGAGCCTGTTCCACCATTCAATTTGATCATGGCTGATCATGCAACTGTAGTACCCCATTCCTGCGTTCTCTCCATACCCCTTGATCCCTTTAGCCGTAAGGGCCATATCTAATTCCCTTTTGAATATATCTAATGAAATGGCATCAACAACTTTCTGTGGTAGAGAATTCCACAGGTTCACCACTCTCTGGGTGAAGAAGTTTCTTCTCATCTCGGTCCTAAATGCCTTACCCCTTATCCTTAGACTGTGACCCCTGGTTCTGGACTTCCCAAACATCGGGAACATTCTTCCTGCATCTAACCTGTCAAGCCCTGTAGGAATGTTTATGTTTCAGTGAGATCACATTTCATTCTTCTAAATTCTAGAGAATATCGGCCTGGTCTACTCAATCTCTCCTCATAGGACAATCCCCCCATCCCAGGAATCAGTCTGGTGAACATTCATTACACTCCCTCTATGGCAAGTATATCCTTCCTTAGAAGAATGATAGGGGACCTCATAGAAACATATGAAATTCTGACCAGATTGGACAGTTTAGATATAGGTTCACTAGGTTGATTCCGGAGATGAGGGGGTTGACTTATGAGGAAAAGTGGAGTAGGTTGGGCCTCTACTCATTGGAATTCAGAAGAATGCGAGGTGATCAGTCACCAGACTGATTCCCGGGATGGCAGGACTGACATATGAAGAAAGACTGGATCGACTAGGCTTATATTCACTGGAATTTAGAAGAATGAGAGGGGATCTCATAGAAACGTTTAAAATTCTGACGGGATTGGACAGGTTAGATACAGGAAGAATGTTCCCAATGTTGGGGAAGTCCAGAACCAGGGGTCACAGTCTAAGGATAAGGGGTAAGCCATTTAGGACCGAGATGAGAAGAAACTTCTTCATTCAGAAAATTGTGAACTTGTGGAATTCTCTACATCAGAAAGTTGTTGAGGCCAGTTCGTTCGATATATTCAAAAGGGAGTTAGATGTGGTCCTTACGGCTAAAGGGATCAAGGGGTATGGAGAGAAAGCAGGAATGGGGTACTGAAGTTGCATGATCAGCCATGATCTTATTAAATGGCGGAGCAGGCTCGAAGGGCCGAATGGCCGACTCCTGCTCCTATTTCTTATGTTATTATGTTATCGCCCCAAGAACATAACAGCCTAAAATGCGTCCCGACACACACATAAGTTGTTGTTGCTGTGAAGAGGTGCCCTCCTGGGCCACGCTTTCTGTCGGTCGTGTTGACTGAACCTCCCTCCCTTTCTTTCCCCCCAGCCTCTCTTCCCCCCCGCCCCCCGGCTGTAGGGCACGCTGCACCCCGTGTTGGCCGGAGGGACTGTCCTGTGCTGGCCCAGGTCTCCCGGATCCCAACCCCGGGGAGAACGGAGGAGTCCGCAGACGGGCAGGAGTCACCTGCAGCACTGTGTGGCGGTGGACCTGTCCGAGGATGAGGAGGGGAAGGAGGAGGAAGAGGGGGCGGGGGAGCAGGAGGGGGCAGAGTTCAAGGTTCAGGCGGGCGGAGGGCCGACCCCTCCCGCCAGGGGGTTGCCAGGGAATGGGTTGCGGGAGGTTCAAAGACCGAGGGGCAGCCACCTCCCAAAAGCCCCCCACCTTCCAGCACAGGGCCTCCGTGGCAGACCTGCAGAAGGCCAGGCTGGTGTCTCAATGGGGTGGCAGGGCAGGGCAGAGGCAGAGGAGGCCTAGGACGGCCCTCCCCTGTAACCGAGGGCAACTGTGTGCCCCCTCCCCCAAGGATCACACACCCACCAGAGACAGACCGCGGCCCACCTCCCCAAGCCGGAGATCCAAGCAACAGACATGGCAAGTATCAGTGCCACCACCCACTCCCTATCTCTCCACCCCCCACCTCCACCCCTACCCTCACCCCCGCGCTCCCCCCCTCCACGGGATACACAGAGGCCTCAAGATAAGAACCAATGACGCAAAGCGAGATCCCCAGAATGCCTGCAGTCTTTTGGCAGATGGAGTATAATGTTGGAAAGTGTGAGATCATGCACTACGGTGGGAACAATCAAAGAGCAAGTTATTATTTAAATGGAGAAAGATTGCAAAGTGCCGCAGTACAGCGGGACCTGGGGGTACTTGTGCATGAAACACAAAAGGTTAGTATGCAGGTACAGCAAGTGATCAGGAAGGCCAATGGTATCTTGGCCTTTATTGCAAAGGTGGATGGAGTATAAAAGGAGGGAGGTTTCTATGGTTGTATAGACAGCCTGGTTTCTCAGGCAACCAGAGTGCCTGCAGATCTGTGTTTTGGGAAGCTCCCCTTTCCCACAATAGGATGTTCTTCGCTGAGAGATTGGTGGTGGAGGGAGGGGAGGCACCATAGAAGTTTACAGCACGGAAGGAAGCCATTTCGGCCCATCATGTCTGCGTCGGCCGACCAAGAGCTATCCAGCTTAATCCCACTTTCCAGCTTTCGGTCCGTAGCCCTGTAGGTTACGGCACTTCAAGTGTACATCCAAGTACTGTTTAAATGTGGTGAGGGTTTCTGCCTCTACCACCCTTTCAGGCAGTGAATTCCAGACCACCACCACCCTCTGGGTGAAGAAATTTCCCTTCAAATCCCCTCTAAACCTCCCACCAATTACTTTCAATCTGTGCATCCTGGTTGTTGAATCCTCTGCCAAGGGAAATAGGTCATTCGGCCCTTCGAGCCTGCACTACCATTCAATATGATCATGGCTGATCATGCAACTTCAGTACCCCATTCCTGCTTTCTCTCCATACCCTTTGATCCCTTTAGCCATATAGGCCCAATCTAACTCCCTTTTGAATATATCTAATGAATTGGCATCAACAACTTTCTGTGGTAGAGAATTCCACAGGTTCACAATTCTCTGAGTGAAGAAGTTTCTCCTCATCTCGGTCCGAAATGGCTTACCCCTTATCCTTAGACTGTTACCCCTGGTTCTAGACTTCTCCAACATTGGGGACATTCTTCCTGCCTCTAACCTGTCCAATCCCGTCAGAATTGTATATGTTTCCATGAGATCCCCTCTCATTCTTCTAAATTCCAGTGAATACAAGCCTAGTCGATCCAATCTTTCTTCATATGTCAGTCCTGCCATCCCTATAATCAGTCTGGTGAAACTTCGCTGCACTCCCTCAACAGCAAGGATGTCCTTCCTCAGATTAGGAAACCAAAACTGAACACAATATTCCAGGTGTGGCCTCACCAAGGCCCTGTTCAATTGCAGTAAGACCTCCCTGCTCCTATACTCAAATCCCCTAGCTATGAAGGCCAACATAGCATTTGCCTTCTTCACCACCTGCTGTACCTGCATGCCAACTTTCAATGACTGATGAACCATGACACCTAGGTCTCGTTGCACCTCCCCTTTTACTAATCTGTCACCATTCAGATAATATTCTGTCTTCCTGTTTTTGCCCCCAAAGTGGATAACTTCACATTTATCCACATTATACTGCATCTGCCATGCATTTGCCCACTCACCTAACCTGTCCAAGTCACCCTGCAGCCTCTTAGCGTCCTACTCACAGCTCACACCTCCACCCAGCTTAGTGTCATCTGCAAACTTGGAGATATTACACTCAATTCTTTCATCTAAATCGTTAATGTATATTAACGATTTAATATGGGGTCCCAGCACTGAGCCCTGCGGCACCCCACTAGTCACTGCCTACCATTCTGAAAAGGACCCGTTTATCCCGACTCTCTGCTTCCTGTCTGCCAACCAGTTCTGTATCCACGTCAGTACATTACCCCCAATACCATGTGCTTTAATTTTGCACACTAATCTCTTGTGTGGGACTTTGTCAAAAACCTTTTGAAATTCCAAATACACCACATCCACTGGTTCACCCTTGTCCACTCTCCTAGTTACATCCTCAAAAAGTTCTAGAAGATTTGTCAAGCTTGATTTCCCTTTCATAAATCCATGCTGACTTGGACCAATCCTATCACTGCTTTCCAAATGCGTTGCTATTGCATCTTTAATAATTGATTCCAACATTTTCCCCACTACCGATGTCAGGCTAACCGGTCTATAATTCCCTGTTTTCTCTCTCCCTCCTTTTTTAAAAAGTGGTGTTACATTAGCTACCCTCCAGTCCATAGGAACCGATCCAGAGTCGATAGACTGTTGGAAAATGATCACCAATGCATCCACTATTTCTAGGGCCACTTCTTTAAGTACTCTGGGATGCAAACTATCAGGACCTGGGGATTTATCGGCCTTCAATCCGATCAATTTCCCTAGCACAATTTCCTGACTAATATAGAAACATAGAAACATAGAAAATAGGTGCAGGAGTAGGCCATTCAGCCCTTCTAGCCTGCACCGCCATTCAATGAGTTCATGGCTGAACATGCAACTTCAGTACCCACTTCCTGCTTTCTCACCATACCCCTCGATTCCCCTAGTAGTAAGGACTTCAGCTAACTCCTTTTTGAATATATTTAGTGAATTGGCCTCAACAACTTTCTGTGGTAGAGAATTCCACAGGTTCACCACTCTCTGGGTGAAGAAATTCCTCCTCATCTCGGTCCTAAATGGCTTACCCCTTATCCTTAGACTGTGTCCCGTGGTTCTGGACTTCCCCAACATTGGGAACATTCTTCCTGCATCTAACCTGTCTAACCCCGTCAGAATTTTAAACGTTTCTATGAGGTCCCCTCTCATTCTTCTGAACTCCAGTGAATACAAGCCCAGTTGATCCAGTCTTTCTTGATAGGTCAGTCCCGCCATCCCGGGAATCAGTCTGGTGAACCTTCGCTGCACTCCCTCAATAGCAAGAATGTCCTTCCTCAGGTTAGGAGACCAAAACTGTACACAATACTCCAGGTGTGGCCTCACCAAGGCATTTGCAATTGTAGCAACACCTACCTGCCCCTGTACTCAAATCCCCTCGCTATGAAGGCCAACATGCCATTTGCTTTCTTAACCGCCTGCTGTACCTGCATGCCAACCTTCAATGACTGATGTACCATGACACCCAGGTCTCTTTGCACCTCCCCTTTTCCTAATCTGTCACCATTCAGATAATAGTCTGTCTCTCTGTTTTTACCACCAAAGTGGATAACCTCACATTTATCCACATTATACTTCATCTGCCATGCATTTGCCCACTCACCTAACCTATCCAAGTCGCTCTGCAGCCTCATAGCATCCTCATCGCAGCTCACACTGCCACCCAACTTAGTGTCATCCGCAAATTTGGAGATACTACATTTAATCCCCTCGTCTAAATCATTAATGTACAGTGTAAACAGCTGGGGCCCCAGCACAGAACCTTGCGGTACCCCACTAGTCACTGCCTGCCATTCTGAAAAGTCCCCATTTACTCCTACTCTTTGCTTCCTGTCTGACAACCAGTTCTCAATCCATGTCAGCACACTACCCCCAATCCCATGTGCTTTAACTTTGCACATTAATCTCTTGTGTGGGACCTTGTCGAAAGCCTTCTGAAAGTCCAAATATACCACATCAACTGGTTCTCCCTTGTGCACTCTACTGGAAACATCCTCAAAAAATTCCAGAAGATTTGTCAAGCAAGATTTCCCTTTCACAAATACATGCTGACTTGGACCTATCATATTACCTCTTTCCAAATGCACTGCTATGACATCCTTAACAATTGATTCCATCATTTTACCCACTACCGATGTCAGGCTGACCGGTCTATAATTCCCTGTTTTCTCTCTCCCTCCTTTTTTAAAAAGTGGGGTTACATTGGCTACCCTCCACTCCATAGGAACTGATCCAGAGTCAATGGAATGTTGGAAAATGACTGTCAATGCATCCACTATTTCCAAGACTAATTAGGATTTCCTTCCGTTCCCCCTTCTCGCTTGACCCTTGGTCCGATAAATCCCCAGGGCCTGATGGATTGCATCCTAGAGTACTTAAGGAGGTGGCCTTGGAAATAGCGGATGCATTGACAGTCATTTTCCAACATTCCATTGACTCTGGATCAGTTCCTATGGAGTGGAGGGTAGCCAATGTAACCCCACTTTTTAAAAAAGGAGGGAGAGAGAAAACAGGGAATTATAGACTGGTCAGCCTGACCTCAGTAGTGGGTAAAATGATGGAATCAATTATTAAGGATGTCATAGCAGTGCATCTGGAAAATGGTGACATGATAGGTCCAAGTCAGCATGGATTTGTGAAAGGGAAATCATGCTTGACAAATCTTCTGGAATTTTTTGAGGATGTTTCCAGTAAAGTGGACAAAGGAGAACCAGTTGATGTGGTATATTTGGACTTTCAGAAGGCTTTCGACAAGGTCCCACACAAGAGATTAATGTGCAAAGTTAAAGCACATGGGATTGGGGGTAGTGTGCTGATGTGGATTGAGAACTGGTTGTCAGACAGGAAGCAAAGAGTAGGAGTAAACGGGTACTTTTCAGAATGGCAGGCAGTGACTAGTGGAGTGCCGCAAGGTTCTGTGCTGGGGCCCCAGCTGTTTACATTGTACATTAATGATTTAGACGAGGGGATTAAATGCAGTATCTCCAAATTTGCAGATGATACTAAGTTGGGTGGCAGTGTGAGCTGCGAGGAGGATGCTATTAGGCTGCAGAGTGACTTGGATAGGTTAGGTGAGTGGGCAAATGCATGGCAGATGAAGTATAATGTGGATAAATGTGAGGTTATCCACTTTGGTGGTAAAAACAGAGAGACAGACTATTATCTGAATGGTGACAGATTAGGAAAAGGGAAGGTGCAACGAGACCTGGGTGTCATGGTACATCAGTCATTGAAGGTTGGCATGCAGGTACAGCAGGCGGTTAAGAAAGCAAATGGCATGTTGGCCTTCATAGCGAGGGGATTTGAATACAGGGGCAGGGAGGTGTTGCTACAGTTGTACAGGGCCTTGGTGAGGCCACACCTGGAGTATTGTGTACAGTTTTGGTCTCCTAACTTGAGGAAGGACATTCTTGCTATTGAGGGAGTGCAGCGAAGGTTCACCAGACTGATTCCCGGGATGGCGGGACTGACCTATCAAGAAAGATTGGATCAACTGGGCTTGTATTCACTGGAGTTCAGAAGAATGAGAGGGGATCTCATAGAAACGTTTAAAATTCTGACGGGTTTAGACAGGTTAGATGCAGAAAGAATGTTCCCAATGTTGGGGAAGTCCAGAACCAGGGGTCACAGTCTGAGGATAAGGGGTAAGCCATTTAGGACCGAGATGAGGAGAAACTTCTTCACCCAGAGAGTGGTGAACCTGTGGAATTCTCTACCACAGAAAGTAGTTGAGGCCAATTCACTAAATATATTCAAAAGGGAGTTAGATGAAGTCCTTACTACTCGGGGGATCAAGGGTTATGGCGAGAAAGCAGGAAGGGGGTACTGAAGTTTCATGTTCAGCCATGAACTCATTGAATGGCGGTGCAGGCTAGAAGGGCTGAATGGCCTACTCCTGCACCTATTTTCTATGTTTCTATGTTTCTATGTTTCTATTTCCAGGTTATTTTTGTCTTCCTTAGTGAAGACAGAACCAAAGTATTTGTTCAATTGGTCTGCCATTTCTTTGTTCCCCGTTATAAATTCACCTGATTCTGACTGCAAGGGACCTACATTTTTCTTCACTAATCTTTTTCTCTTCACATTATCTATATTTGCAGTTAGTTTTTATGTTCCCAGCAAGCTTCCTCTCTCTTAGAGTATTACTATTTCCCCCCCCTCCTAATTAAACCCTTTATCCTCCTCTGCTGAATTCTAAATTTCTCCCAGTCCTCAGGTTTGCTGCTTTTTCTGGCCAATTTTGTGCCTCTTCCTTGGATTTAACACTATCCCTAATTTCCCTTGTTAGTCAGAGAGAAGATTGCCCAGAATGGTCCCGGGGATGAGGGGCTTCAGTGACATGGAGAGACTGGAGAAGCTGGGATTGTTCTCCTGAGAGCAGAGAAGGTTACGGGGAGATTTGATCGGGATGTTTATAATCATGGATAGAGTAAATGAGGAGAAACTGTTCCCGGGGGCAGGAGGGTGAGTAACCAGAGGGACACAGATTTAAGACAATCGGTGATTGAACCAGAGGGGGAGATGGGGAGAATGTTTTTACGCAGCGAGTTGTTGTGATCGGGAATGCGCTGCCTGAAAGGGCGGTGGGGCGGATTCAATCGTAACTTTCAAACAGGGGAATTGGTTAAATACTGGAAGGGGAAATGTTGTAGGGAAATGGGGAGTGGGACTAACTCGATTGCTCTTGGAAAGAGCTGGCACCCACTCAATTGGCCGAATGGCCTCCTTCTGTGCTGTAATATTTGATAATTTGATGTTTTTGGCAATCATCTCTTCCTCTACACCCTCTGACCCATCCCTCACCCTGCAAGCTTATTAATGTGTATTTATATAAACCAGCCGTGCCAAATACAGAAACCACACCTTCCCTCTCACTGGACTTTGTCGAAGAGGTAGAAGCCAGGCTTCCAGATGGCCATTTCAGCATGCTGCCCGAACACACCCGCCATTTTGACCCGCTTGGTTTTTAACTCGATTTAGGTGGTGGAAAGTGTCCTCTGCGCCCCCATGTCTCCTGAACTCAACTGTCTCTCATCTCTACAGCAGCCGTTCGCACCCTCAGGGTGCCCCAAAGTGCCTCGCAGCCAACGAAGTGCTTTTCATGGTGTGGTCAGTGTTGGGATGTGGGAAACACGGCAGCCAATTTTCACACAGCAATCTCCCCAAAAAAACAGCACTGTGATAATGGCCAGATAATGTTTTAGTGATGTTGTTTGAGGGATAAATATTGGACCCAGGACACTGGGGAGAACTCCCCTGCTCTTCTTCCAACAGTGATTGTGGGATCTTTTACATCCACCTGGGAGGGCAGACGGGGCCTCGGTTCAACATCTCATTCGAAAGGCGGCACCTCCAACAGTGCAGCGTTCCCTCAGTACTGCCCCTCTGACAGTGCGGCACTCCCTCAGTACTGCCCCTCCGACAGTGCGGCACTCCCTCAGTACTGCCCCTCCGACAGTGTGGCACTTCCTCAGTACTGCCCATCCGACAGTGCGGCACTGCCTCAGTACTGCCCCTCCGACAGTGCGGCACTCCCTCAGTACTGCCCCTCCGACAGTGCGGCTCTCCCTCAGTACTGCCCCTCCGACAGTGCGGCGCTCCCTCAGTACTGCCCCTCCGACAGTGCGGCGCTCCCTCAGTACTGCCCCTCCGACAGTGCGGCACTCCCTCAGTACTGCCCCTCCGACAGTGCGGCACTGCCTCAGTACTGCCCCTCCGACAGAGCGGCACTCCCTCAGTACTGCCCCTCCGACAGTGCGGCACTGCCTCAGTACTGCCCCTCCGACAGTGCGGCACTGCCTCAGTACTGCCCCTCCGACAGTGCGGCGCTCCCTCAGTACTGCCCCTCCGACAGTGCGGCGCTCCTTCAGTACTGCCCCTCCGACAGTGCGGCGCTCCCTCAGTACTGCCCCTCCGACAGTGCGGCACTCCCTCAGTACTGCCCCTCTGACAGTGCGGCTCTCCCTCAGTACTGCCCCTCCGACAGTGCGGCTCTCCCTCAGTACTGCCCCTCCGACAGTGCGGCGCTCCCTCAGTACCGCCCCTCCGACAGTGCGGCGCTCCCTCAGTACCGCCCCTCCGACAGTGCGGCACTGCCTCAGTACTGCCCCTCCGACAGTGCGGCTCTCCCTCAGTACTGCCCCTCCGACAGTGCGGCACTCCCTCAGTACTGCCCCTCCGACAGTGCGGCACTCCCTCAGTACTGCCCCTCCGACAGTGCGGCACTCCCTCAGTACTGCCCCTCCGACAGTGCGGCACTCCCTCAGTACTGCCCCTCCGACAGCACTCCCTCAGTACTGCCCCTCCGACAGTGCGGCACTCCCTCAGTACTGCCCCTCCGACAGTGCGGCACTCCCTCAGCACTGCCCCTCCGACAGTGCGGCACTCCCTCAGCACTGCCCCTCCGACAGTGCGACACTCCCTCAGTACTGCCCCTCCGACAGTGCGGCTCTCACTCAGTACTGCCCCTCCGACAGTCCGGCTCTCCCTCAGTACTGCCCCTCCGACAGTGCGGCTCTCCCTCAGTACTGCCCCTCCGACAGTGCGGCGCTCCC